>NC_046361.1:10496137-10796137 GCF_011125445.2 Fundulus heteroclitus
CAACATGCTAAAGGAATAGAAACAATTAACCAGGATGTCATTCCATATTTTTATAGTACATATTATATTGCTAATCAGAATAACAAATTCCCACCTGCGCTTCCACAAAGTCAGAAAACACAGATCATTGTGACTCCGATCTGTGGCTTCTATAAATCAGGGAGTGAAAAAGTTTAAACTTTTCCTTTTAAGTGTATCCAGCATTTTGAGAGATGCCCACTTTAGACACTTATAGTATATTTTTTCCCTGTGTTATTGTAAATCATCATTTAATCAACATAAGAACTACCCACCCAGAAATGAGCTTTTTGATGCCATAATCTTAGATCTTCAGCCTTCATTTGGAGCTGAATTGTGTTAGAAACCATAGGACGTGCTTGATTTGTTCTG
The DNA here is from genome assembly GCF_011125445.2 of Fundulus heteroclitus. NCBI lineage: Eukaryota > Metazoa > Chordata > Actinopteri > Cyprinodontiformes > Fundulidae > Fundulus > Fundulus heteroclitus. The sequence continues at coordinate 10,496,528 of NC_046361.1, forward strand.
TTAAGAAGCCGATCTGATGTTTTATGCAGATCGGCTGTTTCACCCACTACTTCTTCTGCTGAACATGATCAGCAAGCAGGTAGACTACCAATTAGCCCCGTCATGCATGCGTCTGCAGTGCAGCCTACACCATTGCCATCATTGCAGTCAACACCGGAGGGATGTAGGAAGTCAAAAAGCTCCCACCAGGCTGCAGTCAGAGAGAGAAAGATTGTTTTGGTCACCCTAAAGCGTCATGAATTCAGACTGTATGCTGAACTGTACTGGATTATTACAAGGAGGATATATGATTTACTAATTTAAGACGGGCAATATGAAGCAAAATTAACCCAAACAGCAAATTTAGACAGAAATAAGAGGAGCTTAAAACCAGATTTTGAAGATGATCATTAGTACTGCTACTGTTTTGCTTCAGCTTCACCCCCTACTGCAGTGTGCACCGTGGCTGCAGGGATATAAGATTCAAACTATTTATGTTGATCATCTTGCAAGTCAAATGTAACTGGAAATAATTTAAAAGTGTCTGGCAAAATCAGTCAAGTTGCTCGTCTACTTAAATTTTTGCTTATGTCAGCTGATCGGCCTGATTATTGTGCCTCTTGTGATGTCATCGACCCAACTACTGTAGTGCATCACTCAACAGCCTTTTTCCTTAAGAGTGCTATTTAGAGTATTTTATGTTACAAGGTTTTGTGGTAATCTCCATCTCTAGATTCAGCTGTGTGTTTTTTTATTGTCAGTGTATATCAGTTAGTATAAACAAAGAAAAAGGCAAAACAGTCACATCTTTAACCCCCCGCCCACAAAGGAAAAAAACAACAACAACAGAGCAGCAACACTAACTACAGCAGTTCACCCTTTCTGTTAAAGCCCACCACAGATGGGGCAGCTGAAAGAAACCTTGTAAAAATGAATGAAGGTTAAAAGAAAGTCTAAGAAAGGAGTTCAGTATTGTTAGGAGAGCTGCACCATCCCGAGAAAGACGTTATTATGTAATATAGTAAAGCTGATATTGATTATAATTGACCCACATCTCGCTTTTTGGTTCCTTCATCAGAATGTGGCCACGTCTCAGGGTCTCAGCCTCTATAATTTACACCCAGTGAGGCATCAACGGGCCAGATGTATTACTGCCACGCAGAGTTTGCATAAATGACACTTAAAATGTAGTATCTCACCAAATATTACATCCGAGCAGTCCTTTGCAACCTCGATAGAGCACACATGGATGTAGCGATGATGATTGTGATATTATTGTGCAGCTCTACTTTTTAGGTGTGTAACTATAAATAAATCAATGTTACAAAGATCTATCCCCATCATGATCTAGCCGATGGTTAACACAGTATAAAAAACGGAAGTAAAAGCCACTTTTCATCACATAGCAATGCACCAGACACCAAACTCTTAATGTTTAAAGACAAACGTGTCGACGAATATTAAAAATCCTATTCATCTGAGGAAATCCTGGTGACATTCAGCTAGGCCTGCAGATGAAGAAAAAGAAAAAGAGGAGCTGCGGTCATTAGAGGAAGCACCTCACCCCCTAACAACAAGAAGGCGACGGCCTCATTAAGCAGGGATTGCTTTGTTTATTGAAAGTGTGGAAAGAGCATAACACAAAAGAAGCCTTCCAGTAGTTCAAACCTTTGCAGAGCTCGGTTTACATGTTGCAGACAGAATTTCTTTTGAAAATACGTTTTCTTATAAATTATTAATGCATTTCATTCTGCAGAACTAGCAACAGAAACATTATTTTAAAGTTTGGTTAAGGAGAACTAGAAGGAAAGATACCATCTTGTATCTTTATAACATGTAACACAACACTTTATTTCCCTTTTCTATTTAATTATGTTCACACTTTTGGCTTATGTCCAAACTACAATAGTGAAGAAACATAAATGTCTCTCTCTGGGTCCTTCTTTTGTAGCCATGATGGATGTGGCTCATGAACATCAAAGTATTAAAACTTGTGTGTGATACCAAACACAAAGGATGTCTAAAAAATGTCATTTTTAGCCTCGTTATGAAGAAGGAAATACGCGCATTCAGCTGCATGCTCGTTTGAAGCAAATGAAGGCATTTTCAGTGGAACAATGTGGGGTAACCTTTATGCTCGGCTTATTAGCGCCTGTGGAGTAACTGGGCCTTGAGGGCAGGAGATAATTTTAGCTTGTTACCAGCAAAATAGGTTACAACCTTCAGTGGCGCTGCTTCTGTTTGTCGCAAAGTAGGACTCAAGCAGCCCGCTTACATGGTAGGCGCGCTCTCCTCAGGCTTCCTGTGAAATGAATGTGACTTGTAAAATATGATAACATACCTGCCCTGCTACTTGCACTGTCATCGGAACCTCCAGGACTCCTGTGTCACTGTCAAAGAAATTCTCCGCATCTTTGGACAGGGATTGTCTAAGGAGACGGTAGAGAAAAGGGGGGGGGGGGGGCAGTGTGAGAATGGAGTCGTGTATATAAAGCTGTGCTTTTTATAGTCATGAGCAAAGCAGAGCAAGGAACTAATAAATGCATAAAAGCAATGAGTACAATAGTGATTTTACCCGCATATGTTTTTTTTTTTTTTTTTTTCCCGTACAGATGCCAGACCTCAGGAGTCAAAAGCCGTGAACCGCTCTGGAGCTTGTCAGGGGTACATTCAGATTCAGACCCTGAAGACCCGCTGCGCTACTGTAACCCACGACTGTAGGATCGGATTGCCAGAGAAAGCAGGGGAGAGATGAAGAGTGCGCCTCCACACTACTGTAGGTTGTAGCCATGGTGATGAGAGACGTAAGTATGATTCAAAGAGGACCAGCAGTCATACACGGGCTTATGTAAAACCCCAGTCCTTCAGTCTCAGCAAGAGTTGACAGCGTCTCCCATGATAACATATACACTGTGTGTATATATATATATATATATATATATATATATATATATATATATATATATATATATATATATATATATATATATATATATATATATATGACATTTTTCCTTTGTATAGCAGTATCAATCGTCTTCATTCTCGCTTTTGCTTCCGTTGCCTTTTTTTCCCCCGGCTGTCTCTCAAAAGGCTCTTAATGCTGGCTGGAACTATTAATGTTGGGAGTTTAAATGCTGCCCACATGTTTAGAGAGTTAACCACCATAAAAAGCAGCTGCTTTACTATCAGCTGAGCAGGTTTGCGTCTCACATTTTCCATCCCTCACCAGTACTGCAATCCTTCTGTTCTACAACAACAACAACAACAACGTCCCCAAAGCCAATAAGGTCACTTCCTCTCCTGGCAAAATGAAATCTCAGCAATTACAAGCTGATCCCCCTCCCCCTTTCAATACTTGACAAACGAGGACAGAGGGTATATTTAAAGAAGCCCTCTTGTTCTGCCCACTAATAGCGTCGCTGCTGGAGAGTCACTCTTGAATTAGCTTGGCAGGTCCGAGTGGAAAAGCCTGGTGGGGCGTCGCCGGGCCCATATGTTCGGGAGAATTTGTGCTACAGATTTGCCGGTGTCCTGCACAGATTTGTCTTGTGTGCTCCTCCTCTCATTGCCAGATTATCCACAATAATTCTCTTTTTTTTCTTAGTCTTTTAATGGTATGCTTTAGATTCGTGGAAGACATAAGTACATGGAGATAGTTGGAATTTTAGAAGCACAAAACATTTCTCCAGAGTGTCCCGAATAAAAACCATAATGCATCCATGCTCCTCTGTAAAATCCTGTGTAATCCCAAAGGTTAGGACCATTTGTGATGAATGATAAAAATTTGAATACGCATTTATCAGAGTAGTGCCTCCTTTAGAGTGACTCAAATAATACAGTAGTGGAATATATTTTACCATTAAATAACGTGATTACGCACGGGTTTACAAACAGATCAAGAGGCTTTAACATTTATGACTGAGGGTTAGGGTTAGGGTTAGAAATTGCACAAAATGATAGAAATCTTTCGACTGGTGAGAATCAAACTAGCCGTTTTTGTTCCGTCTTTCATGCAAAGCCCGGTCCCCTTTTAAAGTTTCTGGTAATGACGTGAGCAGTGTGCTAGCAGGAGAAAGCAGGGGAGAGCCGGTCGACGTAATCTGTAATAAATCATCCTTGTAATCTCCCTTTTATCAGCCGGAACTGCCGGGGTTGGCCCCACTGCCTGCTCTTCAGAGATTACGCCTAAACCGCCTAGGCAAGCAATCCCATTCAAAGGATCCCGTCATCAGGTTTACGCAGCAAAAAAATAAGGAAGCAATGATCTCTTCGTGTATTATATAGGGTAGTTGTTTTCAAGTCAAAAATCCAGGATCAAATGAGTCAGATCACATGGGTATGAAACAAAGCATGCACCACTGCCTTAGAAAGAGAAAACCATTGACCTTCTTCACATTGGGATCCGCTTGTTATAGAACTACATAAAGTAGCGCAATACTGGGAAGTTCAAAGAAAATAAAAATCTAAAACGTGTGGGAAGCCTTCGCATTAGGCCCCTTTTCCTCTGATAGCCCTAAAAGACACTTCCCTTCAGATGTCACCTACCGGACCAACCGAGCCCACTTGTGCGTTAATGGATCTCAGAGTGCAGATGTTCATCAGAGGCTTGCAACATCAGTGAACAAACAGCATCATGGAGACCAAGGAATACAGCAGACGGCCCAGGAATAAAGTTGTGCCAAAGTTTAAAGCAGAGTTGAGGTTTAAAACAATATCCTGAGCTTTGAATGTTTCATGGAGCACTGGTCCGTCTATCACTTAAAAAACAAGACCAAACTTGCTAAAACAAATTCGTCCACCCAAACTGGCAAGCAGTGCATTAGTCAGAGAAGCAGCCATGAGCTCCATGGTAGTTTTGGAGGAGCTGCAGACATCCGCAGCTCGAGTGGGTGGTAATCTGTCCACTGAATAAATATTTATTTAAGTACAGACAAAAAGAAAGCCATTGATGAAATAAAACTGAATCTGCAGAAGAAGGGCAGATGGAATCTTGAACCGTCTGACCAACACACACACCCTCCCCACCTTGAAACGTGGGTGGGGGGGGGATGCTTTTCTTCAAACATGTCAAGAGGAGAATAGATGCAGCTAAATACAGCCCAATTCTGTTAAAAAATGTGTAAGAAGACACGAAAAAGTCCGGGGTCAAGTTTCACCTTCCAGCAGACAGGAACCCCGAACATCCAGGTAGAGCTACAAAGGAATGTCTTAGAGCAAAATCACAGCCTAGACCTAAATCCAAGTGGGAATCTGTGGAGAGACTTTGCTGTTCATAGATTCTCTCTCGCTTAGGGATATTTTCATAGGAAGAATGGGCAAAAACATCAATCTCTGAATGTGTAAAACTGGTGGAGACAAGCCCAGAAAGACTTGCAACTGTAATTACGGGCAAAGGTTGTTACACCAACCATTAACCAAGGAGAGGTGAATAAAAAAGCACATTTTCACAATATTTTGAGGATCAGGCATCATTTTCCTCCCATTTTAAAATTATTCACCACTCTGAGTTGGTGCAATATTTAAATCCCCAAATTTGGAATTTGCCATTTTAAGGTGTGAAAACGTGGCACGGTTCAAGTTATATTAATGATTGCACAGGGCACTGTGTACAATTGGAGGTGCCTATTTTGCCCATTTTGAATAAGGAACTAAGGAAGTTAATGAAGGTTAAGAGTGAGGATTACTCTGCCGAACAAAAACAGCACTAAGCTAAAAAAACAACAAAAAACTATCAACTAACAACTGCTCCCGACAGAAATATAGAAATGGACATTTTAATGTTAAAATCATAATGAGACATGCAGTGCTTCTATCTAAATCCTAGCAGGGGATGCCAGCAGGTGAGCTGGTGCTCTGGATACCGTGGAGAAGGAATTCTGTAGTGAACAGAACAACGCTGTGGATGTGTGAGGGAAAAGTGTGGGCTGGCTGGTGACAAATAAAGGTGGAGGAAGACAAGCAGAGAAGGGATGAGGCAAGAGAAGGCAGCTGAACGATGTGGGCAGCCTGAGCACAAGCCTTCAGAGGAGGAAGCAAGAATGTGCTCACTCTCTCCCAGAAGCCCGAGGAGGGCAGAGAAGGCACAAACACCTGTGTGAAGAATGAAAGCTATGACTCAGAATCCAGATTTAACTGTGTGTGTGTGAGAGTGTCTGTGTGTGTGTGTGTGTGTGCGTGTACTTGTACTTGCAACTGAGTGAGAACATTTTTTGCTCATTTTTCAGTCTCCTTTTTTTCTGGGCTAGGGTTTAGGACTAAGGTGTCACTTACGTTTAGGTTAGGGTTAGGCCATCGAAAGGTATGAAAATGAATGGAAGTAAATTGAAGTCAAGGCATGGTCCTCACATTGTATTTTAAACAAGGATGTGTGCTTGTGTGTGTGTGTGTGTGTGTGTGTGTGTAAGCTTGTGTGCGTGGATGTGACAGTGAGTGGAACCAGTGCAGATAATGAGGATTTGGAAATCCAATCGTGCTCCGGCTGGGAGAATTGGCAGTGCCATTTTAAATGACACACTGCCACTGCATAAAACAAAAGGAAACCGAGCAAAAATTAACAGATCGGAACAGAAGAGCCAACCATGACAGAGGGAAAGGACGGAACCAGCTTGCCGTTGTGCTCAACACATTATTTATTTCCCCCCGTCTCTGACTGAATTGCTCCGTAATTCTATTTTGGTTGAAGGTTCTTCTTTTGGTTCACGACGGTCCTTTTCATTGTTGTTCATAACAGAATGGATCTAAGTCGAATGTGTTGTTTCTCAGTATCCTCCTTGCTGTTGAATCACAGGAGGAGGCTTTTATTTATCCGAACAATAAATCCCAGCCGATTAAGAAGCTGTGTGCCCTCAACATACGGAGATCACTCAGCATAACTTACTGCTGTATTTCCTCAAGCCCTAAAAGACTTTAACCTTTTAATCTGGATAAAGAAAAAAAAAATCGTTGTGTGCTGTGCAGCTAAGTTTTACACTTGCCAATCTTGTTTAGATCATGGACGATTTTTGCACGCACAGTTTGTAAAACTGCATTATTATAAGCGATGGGCATCATAGGGTTGATCTGTGTTTTTCACAATTTAAAATTACTCTCGTAGTGAAAGGGAGATTGTACTGGCTGCTGCAGCCCCACCTCTCTGTGTTTTATAACTATATTAACAAGTCCTATCAACACAGAGAGCAAACACATTATTGTTGGCTTTTCAGTACAGAAAAAAAATGTAAATAGAGGAAGCTTTGAATTTATCTAAGCTTTTAGCTGTTTGTGTCAAGTCACATACGTCTCTGGAAACACATTAAAAAGCTTTGCGCGCTTTTTGTTGAACTGTGTAGTAGTTTTCCTTACCTAGTTAACCCATGCAGGGGCAGCAAAGTAAGGCCGCCCTGCACAAACTGATATTTTGTGGGGACAAAATATATGTTGTGGTTAAGGAAAAACGGATGCATATGCAGAAAAACAGATTATAATTCCACGTCTGCCAGGTTTGTTGAGATTGGACCAAAACACAGACAAGAGCTCGGGAGCCACACGATGAAATGAATGGTGGTTTATTGACAGAGTTACAGGCAGGCTGGTGATGCAGGGGATCAGGACACGAGAGGGTGAAAAACAAAACAGCGGTTGCATAATGGAGGACATGGCCACTGGGTATGGCTAGGCTGACAGAATATATAGGGGAGGAGCAAATGACACAGGTGAGAGGAGTAAGGAAATGAGGCAGAAGGAGAGGAGGGGACGTGAACTGGCAGGGGCAGAGGGAGAACTGAATCTAAAGGAAACACGTAAGAATGGCCAGACATGAAGGAATACCCTAACTAAACTAAGGACAGGCAGACAGAAAATAAAGATCTAACAGATCTACTAAAATCATAATGAACAGCAGCTGACTAACAGAGGGACCAAATCTAACTGTATTTTTCCGAGTTTAGTTCTGGTTTATGTTATTAGTTTTAGTTTTCCTCCTCTCTCCTGTCTTTGACTGTCTGGCTGTTTTGAGTTCTGTCTTGTCTGGATCCTCGTTTAGTTGGTGTAATGTTTTGGTTTACCTTGTTGTTGTCATCCCTTTTATGCTTCGCCTGTTTTAGTTATCTGGCCTTTGTTATTAGTTTTTATTTCAGCTCGTGTCTGTTTAGTCTTGTTTTCTACCTTAGGTTTATTGTCAATCAGTCAGTATGCTCCTTTTATAACCTCCACCTGTTTTGGTTAATTAGTCCCGCCCAGCTCTCCTGTTCCAGTGCCTATTTAAGCCTACCTTAGTTGTTTGTCTGTTGCCAGAATGTCTTGTGTTGTTTCCTCTCGCCAGCTTGCGGTAAGCACGTTCCAACCTTTATAATTTTTTCCTGCCAGTCCGTGCCTGATCTGTTCTTTGCCCTCCTGTTTTTTTAGTCTGTTTAGTTTCTGCCTGGTTCTGTTTGATTTCCTGATGTTCCCCTTTTTGCCTCCTGGATTTTGTTAATAAACCCCTTCTCAACATACAGCTCCGTGTCTGGCTTACATTTGGGTTCAACCTTAATGATTCATTACACTAACAGATAAAAGAATGAACTATTGGCATAAATACTGAACAGAAAACTAAACTAATGACAGAAATAAGACTTAACAGACACTAAAAGGTGCAAACCTAACCGAACTGTTGGATCCTCAGGAGTTTAACCCTAAATGATACTGTAATAAACAGGCGAACCAATACTAAGAAGTCCAAAACATAAAGAGAACAGCAGGATCCCCAGGGAGCTGCCAGAAGTAATCACATCCCTGGGGATCGTCTCTCAAACCAAACTCACTTCCTCATTAGCTCTTTGGTTTGTTTTGTCATTTTCATTGCCCCCTCGTTTTTAATCTTCCACAAAGCATTTGTATTGCCTTCACTGAGGCAATACAAATTTTATAGAGAAGTTCTCTATAAAAAAAGATTGATTGACTGATTGATGCACATAGAAAGGCATAAGTAGGTTAGATAAGTGGAACACAGTCAAACTACTGTATGGCATGCATTACTGACAAAATTTAGCATTATTCTACAGTGCTTTAAAGCTACAGAGTTTAGTAGCAGGTCCATATCATTGATTGTATTTACATTGGTCTTGTGGTAGTTAACACTTAGTGTTAGTCAATGTTCAATCTTAAATGACTTGGACTGGCATTGGGGACAAAAAACAACAATCTAGCTTTGATTTAGAAGGTGTCTACTGAGTTTAATATCTCTTAAAATTGTCTAACCCTAACTTTACTATTTACACTAGAAATGTGTCTGACAGTGCGTATGCACAGTGGTCTGTTCTGCGTTGCTCTGTAATGGATCTGTCCAGAGTCTAGGAAAGCCTGACATGCATGGGCGTAACGGACGCTGGGTACTCGTGGGACATGTTCCGCGCAGTTCTCTTATCGGTGCACTATTTTCTTCCAAACAAACCGTGTGCCGTAAGTTGAGTAATGCTGTTGTATCCAGATGTCAGCTAAATGATGACTAGTTAATTAATGCCAATATATCATGTATCAAGCTAGTTATCAAGAATACTAATGTTGTTGTCACCTATGTTACATCCACTGCTAGTTAGTTCATGCAAGGAATAAACCCAATCCTCTTTCATTTCTGTGCAAAACTCGTGCTCACTATGGCTCTCCACATATTTAAAATAAATCTCTATTGCTGCATAGAAATAGCAGAGTCAGAGAGGAGGCATCCTTTGTTCAGTGTTGTCATTTGGCACTTAGTGATCTGGCTGCTTGCCCTGTAGATGTTCAAGGGTCACTGTGCCGACCCAACCAGAGTCTGGCAGCTAAAACTTTAGATTTTGTTAGTAGTTTAATGAACTAAAATCGGTGACTTGGTGCTGTACTGTGGCTGTTAGTGATTTTGTGGTTCTTTAGCCACAAAAAAAAAAGAGATGCAAGAGAACAATGAATCACTCGACAGAGCTCTGAAAGATTTGGCCCCCCTCACTTCTGAGATGACGGTTACACATTACACCCCTGCATACATGACAAGTAAAACAAGAAAACAATGACGGGTGTGTAATCTTTGAACTGTTCTGTTTTAATCAGCACACATAAAGACCTTTAAAGACCAGATATAGTGATTTGCTTAAGCTAAATAAAAACAACAACTACACGCTTCAAAGAATTTTATCTGGATTGTATTTTATAAACCAACACAAAGTTTGAAATGAAAGAAAAATGCCATTTGTTACAAGCAGAAAAGGTGGTGTGGGAATTTGTAAGCAGTCTGCTTTACACTAATACCCCCAAATAAAGTCCAGAAAAAAGGAAAAACACAGTAACTAAAATCTAAAACAGTAATTCAGTCATCAGGTTTTTCCTAGAGGCTACTCCGTGGTATCACTCTGTTCCCATAAGTCCAGCTAATATTCTACGACTGCCGTGTTATATTTAGTAAAACTTGGGACTAAATCAGCTCATAAAATACAGCGTATGATATTTCCAGTTCTTACAACTTCAGATATCACAAAATACCAACAGCTGCCAGAACAACAACAGAGAGCAGTGAAGTGGGCCTGGTCTCTTAGGTTATATAAGCTGAATCCGAGCCAGCAAAAAAACAAACAAAAAAAAACAAACTAACGTGGATGGTTGATGCAGAGAAGGCTAAGAGAAGTTTCATATTAAGAGGGAGAGGCACAATGTATGTGGAGAAGTAACGGAGCAAAAAAACAGAGAACATAACCCGAATAGAATGAAGTCTAGTTAAGTTCAGGGGTGAGAGGCCAAGAAAAAGAGAAGGATGTGTGAGAGAGTGGGAGAAGACAACACAGGAGGCACAGGCAGCTAGAGTGAAAAAAGTGTGATACAGAGGGAGTTGGGAGGGGGTGGAAGATGTAGTTATGTTGCTGCTTGTGAACGCCGCACCATCACAGCAGCAGCAGCAGCAGCAGCACGAGCAAAGCTGTCCTCTAATCCTCGCGTTAAAACCTCTGCTGATTCACTATGACAGATTACTGACATTTTCCCACTTTCCTCTCAAGTCCCCCCCCGCTGTTCGACGACTAGCGCGAGCCGCTGACATTCTGTTTTAAAGTGGAGCGAAAATGTTCTCGTCGTTTACGAAAAAAAAAAACACATCAGCCAAGCTATCAATATACAGAGCTGCCGAACTGTGAAAAGGGAAGAAAAAAAAAAAAAAGGAGGGTGGGCAGAGCTGCGGCCCACGCGGAGGTTTTTACATACTGCACGCCTCTCACATTCGCCCTGGGGGTCCCCTGTCCGCTCTCCTGGCTTTCAGACCGCAGCTTACCTCCTGCCTCTCCATCTATATATAGAGCCTGGATTGTTGTTGAAAGAATTAGCAGGTCCTTCAAAGTCATTAGACACCATTATCAGAAGCCTTCATGGCCCTGCTGTGACAAAGTAACTAATGTATGTAGTTTGTGAAACTGCTTTCTTGTCAAAAAGCAGAGCTGGCAGATAATCCCGTTGTTGAGTCCAGCTGTAGCCAACAGACATGAGTTGGTAAGAGGTTCTCAAGGTTCAGAAAGAATGTTTATTTTTGAGAGTGCCGCAGAGTGAAAGTGTTTCTAGTATTACAAAAAAAATGCCGTGAGTGGTCAGTCTGACTTTGAAAGTGCTATATGTTCAATCCATTTAGTATTTTCCAAAAAGAAACGACTACTGCTGGTGCTGAAAACATAAAGCAACATATTGATAATTACAAGTGTAATATTTGCCATCTGTAACATTTACTGTCTCTGCTTTTAAGCAAGGGAAAGGTGTAGCAGCCTTCTTTGAGCCACATGACTGGTAGTGCGCAGCAACAGGTGGGGGACAGGCAGCAATGTGTTATTATAGGGTCAATAAAACCTGATGAAAGTGTCAGAACCTTTACTGACCTAGTATGAGAGTAAGTTCTAGAGATTTTGAAACTCCAAGTCTTTAAAACCGACAGCTGCCCCATGTCTCAAGGGCCAAGACTAGAAAAATAGATAAACAGCTCAGAACACTAGATGCACATGTACTTCTTTAAAGTACTTTTAGCCTGAGAAAAACTGTATGTTAATATCAAAGAATCCAAAGAATCAAACCCAGGGAGCTGACATCTTTGTAATCTGTGCAGGTTCGGTATTAGTCTCCTCTGACGTGAGACAGCGTGCACTTTAATAGAAGGTCAACAGAATCTTAACAAGCTCACTTTACAATAAGGTTATCCCTGCTTCAGTGACTCCATTAGCACTGCATCCTCTGTGTGTCCGTCCTTACCTTGGCAGGAATTTCAGCTGGGCATTAAAGGTTGATTGAGCCTGGATGAAGCCGTTTTTCGGCAGAATCTCCATGTGTTTCCTCATCTCCGGGCACACCTCAAAGGTCACTTTCAAAGCTGTGTTTGCTCTGCCGCGCAAGAAGGGGAGAGTTTCATTAGGCTAACGCTAACGCAACAGATAAAGCAAAAGGTAAAGCTACTTTTAAACATGGATGTTGCAGTTCAATATAACTTGGGGTGCCTCTCTGGTGGGAAAATGAAATGCTCAATATGGACAACAACTTAACACCCGACACTCCATGGCGGGATGGGTTAAATTATCCTTGGTTACTTAATATGGTTTGGTTTATTAAAAGGCATAAAAAAATAGATGAAAGAAACATATCACTGCTTACAGACGAGGTGAAAACAAACAACTGACTTTCATTTGAGTGGCCCCAATGGCAATTTGCCTGGCGAGAACAACATCTCCAAGCTAATGTCATTTCAGTAGCCTACTTTCTAAGGCGCTCCAGACAGAGGGTTGCACCACTGGTACCTAGTCTGAGTTGTAGCTCAGGCGTCTCAGATAAACATCTCTTCATTTGGAGACTTCTCAAAGACATCCAAACAAAGAGGAGTGGTTCTTGAAGGCAGGATTTGTACAATAACACATCTGAGTCTGCTCTCATCTTCAATGAAACACCAATGGAGAGCTCTGTTTTTGATTTCCCTTAAATGAAATGACCCACTTAAGTGGCTGGGTCAGCCAGATGCTTGCTTCCCTGAGGCAAGGACAAGCAGGGACCCTTGGGAGACATTAAGTCTCGGTTTTGGCTCCGTCTAAACGACAACCTTCAAATAACTCTTGGTGGAATATTTATGGCAACATAATTAGTTTGGCCAATGAGCCAATTTAATTAACGGGGCCATTTGGCTGATCTTGTAGTTCTTGCTGGCAGCGTGAGATTGTTTTATTTCTTAACCGATGCCTGTTAATATTTTGTATTAATTGCTACCTTGGGCACCGTTTTGATGAAAGCTCTGCTGATATCGATATTTGAAATACAAATGCTGGTTTCTTCAAATTGATGATCTTAATTTCCATAGAGGGAAATGATAACTCATCCGAATAAACTGATATTCTAGGCAGTACTCTCTTCAAATTGTCATAAAAGGTTTTCCACCTTTATTGGAACCGCTGATAAAAGCGAAGTGTGAAAAGCTTAAAAATGCTGTCATATGTTCAATACTGTGAAAGAATCCAAACCTTAGACGGAAAATAATTCCTCAGCGGGGAAAATAATCCTATTTTAACATTTATTTGGTGTTTGACATAATTATCTGTGCCACAATTATTGGTAATCCTGCTGTTCATACTTTGTTCAACCCCCTTTTTGTCAATAAGATAGCACTTAGTCTGCTACAATAACATGTCACAAGTTTAAAGCAAATGGAGATGGGGATCTTTGACCAATCTCTCTACATCCTCCAGAGCCCCCACTCCTCTCTTACACTCTCATCTTCTGAGCTCATCTCAAAGGTTTTCAGGATTTGATTCTGTGGACTAAAAAGGCAACGGAAGAAGGTGGATAATTTCTGTGCTGCTTATTGGATTTTTACCTGGCTAAGCAAACCAATGATGACTTTCTTCCAATGGCCAACAGATTTTTATCTAAAATGCCCAGCGGTCTAATTTATAAAACATTACGTAGAACCCCATAGCCGAAAAAGATTGTCCACTACACCTTTAAGATGGCTGAGGGGCATTTTTATTTATTTAAAAGGTCCTTATGCATTCTTAGATGTCACCAGCACAAGCATGAATAACATTGCGGTTTTGAATACAACTGATTAAAGTCTAATATGGAGAGAATTTGAAATTCTGAGAGGAATTATCAAGCAGTCTGGCTGCAATTCACCACTTGACCATCTGCGTCGCCGTGAGGGTCGCACATTTCAACTTTAAAAAAAAAATAGATCTGATCTTATGTGTGGAAATTGACGTATGCACGTTTCAGGACCCATTTTGTACATACGCAAGCTTTCTAAATGAGACCCCTAGTGTTCTAAAGACCATTCCACAGATATTTGCAAGAGATATAGCCCCCCCAAAAAAATCCTCCACCATACTAAACAGTGGGCATGATGGGCTTTGATGCCAGACTCACCAGGTGTGTTTTCATCTGAAATTTCAGTCCTAGTCTCCTCTGACCAAGGCACATGGTTCAGTGTAAAAAGTCTTTCTAACATTTAGTAACCTCCACACATTATGGTTGTTATGTGAGGAAGGAAAAGGCTTTTTGTGGCACAGCTGCTTGGCTGTGGTTGTTATGGAGACTCCAAGATACTTTGCTGCAGTTCTCTATAAGTGAGCTTCAATTTTTGTTTTTTACCTCCCTTACCATCTTATTGACTGTGTGTAGTGGCAAAATAAGTAGCCTTGTAAGAGAAATGGAACCCTGGTGTGTAAGTAAATAAAATTAATTTATTAATTAAGCACTTCTCACACAAAAGATTCACAAAGTGATTTGCAAGGTAAAATATACAAGCACTTACAAAATAAAGATATAAAATAGAATTCAAAGAAAGTGCAATGCAGTTTGTCTGGGTTTGAGAATGCTTGTGAAAACAAAGCTGTCTTTGGCTGCCGCTTAAAAACATCAGAAGTGATTGAAGGTCGTAAGAACCGTGGACAGCATTCCACCATCTTGGTACCAGATTCATAGGCTTTGTTCCTTTAAGTTTTGAATCTGGTACGACAGACGAGTAAACCCCGTTTAGCTGACCCCAGGGACCTACCAGAAGAAAACAGATCTAAAGGTGTCTGACCATGCAGAGCTCTACCAATCAGAACTTTGTACCGGACCCTGAAACTAAATGCAATACAGAGTTTTGTCATATTTATTCAACAGGAAAATAATAATGTACGTGTTACTTGTTACAAGTTACAAGAATACTCTGATCAACATAAAAACACTAAAGAATAAATAAAATGTGTTTCCATAATATTTATTTTTACAAAGGTTACAAATTATTTTTGGCACCAGTGATTTTGTTCAAGACAATTATTTCTTAACTTAGGATTTTTGTCTGCACTAAACAAAGTGGGAAAACATTTAACTTAAAATTATGCAACTGCAGTAAAAGATTAATTTATTTTAAGGCTTTTTACACATCTTTACCACAGTTATAAATATAACCTGGATTTTGCCTTTTTTTATACAACAATCCTCTTGTGAACATGTTTGCGTTTAATAAAAACACCGTTATGGTTTCAAAAAAGTTCTTACACTCAAGGAAACAACCATACTGAAGGCTCTCCAAGAATTGTTAAAGAAGGTAATAATTAGAGATTTTTGTCTTAAACATTGCTATAGCAATATTACGGACCCGAAGAAAGTCTAGTTATGAGCACTTCTTGGAGTAAGCATGGATTTAAATCACTTCATCTATCCTTTAAATAAGTACTCGGACAAAAAACCTGTCTGGTTATAAATGTACTACTACAGGAGTAATTTTGGCACACCGGCAAGTCTTGGAAACTGTTACAAAATTTCAGCATGCATGGATAGAGGTCCTCACTGTGGTTTGAATCCTAATGCCTTTAAATGGCTTTGCAACCATTTCCAGACTGTCAATTACTGTGCTTTCCAGTTGTTGATGAAAACTCTTGAGTGGGGCACGCGGTGTAGCATTTTGACATAATTTAGCCTACTTCATGTTGTCACGCAGGTTCTATTTAAGTGAAATATTGATTTCTTGATTGCACAGGTCTGGAAGTTATCAAGCCTAAGCGTGGCAAGTAAAATTAAACTCATCTGTACAAAAAACAAAGAATCTACACCCACTTATCCTTATATAATTATCGGCCAAGAGGCATGGAAAGACCCAGGTCAGGTCGTGTACAAAATGTATTCTTTTACTTATAGTTAGCTTGTAAATGCGGGGGAAAAAAAGCAAAAACAGAAGACATCTGTAAGAGAGCACATCAGAGCACCGTATACTCCATTTCACAGGACGGGAAACCAGAATCTTTAGGCCTTCTATAGAATTACATCTAGCCCCCTTTGCTTTAATGAGAACTCTAATTTAAATGAAGCCTTACATATCACAAAATAATCAACTCAAAGAACAGATTTTTCCTTTCCTTTCTATTACACACAGTCCTTCTATCCCCACAACTAAGTGAAACAGGCTCAGGATGCACTAAGATGAGGTGTAGCTGGTACACCAGAAATGCAGTAAACAGAAAGTAAACAGAGACAGAAGGGTTTGAAGAAAAAATAAATAAATCAAGATTGATTGTGTTTTTGAGGCCTGAGTTTAGGCTAAAACTTTTAACCCTCAGACTGTTGCCAGCAGAGGAGGGCTTCAAAGTCTGGCCAGAATGTTTGAAACAGAAAAAGAGAAAAACACTGAGCCAACTGTGCTCAGGATATTCAAATCACGGACTCCCAAGCAAAAGTCAAGAACTGCATATCTTAAAGCCTCTTAAAATTCCTTCAATTAGTCAGAGAGATATTCAAATCTCTGCCACACAGGCTGGTTAGACGTATTCAATTGTGCTTTGTGCTGCTCTCTTAACCAATCTGTCACAAGCTAAAGACTACTTGTGGGATGGTTATCTATTTAAGGACAAAGTGACAATTTTAAGTGATGAAAGCAGCGGCTCTCGCATTGTTCATCCAAAAGCCTGCCAAGCTATTTTGCATTCAGATTATTGTCTTGGAGGCAGGGTGACATATTGCATGGTTTGCCGGTCCAAGTATTAGCATGTCTTTACTTGAAAAGCTGCACTTCATACTGACGCTGCCATCATCATCATCATCATGTTGTCACATGTGCTGGGTGTGCCAGTGCACCAGATGGCAGTTGTCACAAATCCCTAACCCTCAACACACACACACACTCCCTCCCCCACAACGACATGACACAATGACTGCAGAGGTGATGGACCACTCTTCTGCTAATGGTGCTGCCCCTGGTGCATTCTTAACCTTTTCTGTGCCGTGAAATGCATGATATCGACGGTCAAAAAGGATTTATTTAAGTTCTGTGCTGCTTTAGAGTAAATCAAACAGGACTGTAAGGATGGGAGCATCCAAATTCATTGTTCATCTATGAACATTTCTAAGCAGCTTCTCTTTTTTATTTATTCTATGCATTTTTATAATGCGCTATCATGGTCCCTGGCACTAAGTAATATTGGGTTTTTATGTTTTGTTGCAATGTGTTCTTCTGTCTGTTTTAAGGAATTACCACTTGTGTCCATGCCACATCAACAGTGCTTGATAAAAAAAACAAAGAAAAAACGAATATGGCAGTTTTAAGTATTACAGCATGACAAATAGAAAATTGACATGCATTGAGCACTTCTGCAATGAATTCAACCTGCATGGCCGTGGCCGCGCGGATGCATCCAGGCCTTCCACCACCGAGTGCAAGGCAAAGCGGTGCAAGCAGTGATTTAAAGCGTGCTGTCACTGGACCCTAGAGCCGTGGAGCATGAGCTCCGTTGAGTGACATATCATGCCTTTCTGTCTGGCAATCCAACGGATGAATCTGGGTTTGGCAGCTGACAGGAGAACAACACTTGCCTGTCTGCATTGTGTCAGGTGTAAAATTTAGTGAGGGACTGGTGTTCAGGGCTTGGGCTCAGCCCCTTCGTTCCAATCAAAGAAACTCTTAACTCCTAATAATTTCATGCTCACAACTTTGTGGAAACCGTCTGGAGATGGCCCCTTCATGTTCATGCATGACTGTGCTCCTGTGCACAAAGCAAAGTGCAGGGCGGAGACTGCGAGCCAGGCCTTTGTTTCCAACATCAGTGTCTGACCTCACAGAGAAGAATGGTCACAAAAATCTGCTACACACACTCATAAACCCCATAAAAAGTCTTTGCATGAGAGCTGAAGCTGATATAGCTGCAGAGGGTGGGCCAACATCATATTAAACTGGATTAATAATGGGATGTCACTCAAATTGGTACATGTGTGAACGCAGGCGAGCAAATACATTTGGCAATTTAGTTTATGTTCATGGTTCTATATTTTAGAGATTTCTTTAGGCCTAGTCTGTCTTATCTTTCATTTATCTTCCAAACCAATGAAACATAATCCTATCTTATAATTTGTTCCTAAGGATGCCTATAATGGACTGGCAACATTTACCCTACCTCTCACTGACCCCAGGAGATAGGCACCAGCCCCCAGACAACCTGAACAGGATTAAGTTGGCTCAGAAAATGGTCGGATGGAGCAAGACTGATAAGCTTGCAGTTTTGCAAAAACAAACCATTTTTAGTTGAACTTTTCGGAAAAGTGCTGACATTCTCTCTCGGGGCTCTCTCTCTCTCACATGCTTGTCAAATAGCTGTGAATTAATCAGCGTTTACAACAAACCTGCAATGGTCGAACCACTCAGTTGTAGCTTTGGCTGTATTTTTAGGTAAGCTGTCTTTAGGACCCACCTGCTCTGAATGAGGACGCTGTGTTGATAAAGGCAGTCAAACATGCAGATCTTCAGGTCAACGTTGGGCTGTACCACCCATACAGGGATGCTGACAGCCAAACCTCTGACCTGGATGGGTATCTGTTTTGAGTCAATCATCAGTCAGTCAATAATAATTCAAGCCATCTTAGATATTGGTGCTTTTGCTAAGGTCCCATGGCATGACAGCCATCACCAACGTACTGGTTTTGTGTTTGCGTCAGAGAATCGGATGTAGAAGTCCCGTCTGGTCTCTCCTGGAATGGTTGGAGTGAAGAAAATCTCCAGCTTGATGCACTGAAAGGGTCCAAGCTCTCCCTCTCTCACCTACGAAAGTAAAGAACACGGCAGGCACACATAGAATCAAGTTGTTATTTTCAAATTAAATTCTACAAAACATTTGTAAACAAGAGAAGGACTTTTTTCCCCCTTTAAATCTCCAAAGCCTATTTTCATATGATGTTCAGTGAAGGCTAACGTGGACATAACTTAATTTAGGTTTTAGGTCTTAGCAGCGGCGCGTGAGAGCTGCTGTAGTAAACTGATAGCTTTGAGCTGCCGTGTTCAAAGATTAGAGCCCCAGATTGGCGCATGTCACAGACGTCTGAGCCGCCGGCCATCTACAGATTTATCCTTATGTCGATATGTCACATGTGGACTGTTTCAGAAAAGCTGTTGTCACGAAAGTGCTCAGTGAAAACATGCATAACTTCTTGTGTGTTAATCGATCAACAATCACCTTTGACTGTAATATCAGCGTCTAGTCCCACATGACATCTATATTAAAAAAACAAGCTTTGTTTTTATAACTTTAATCTTCTTTTCTGCCCTTCATTGTGTGATAGCGCAGCATGGACTTTAACCTTCATGACCTGTTGAAACATACACATGAGGAAAAAAATTACAGAATGATGAGTTTAGTCACTCTGCATGTAACAGAAATGCTGTTTTCCTCCACATGCCATCGCTAAACTGAGAGGAATAAAAACGTGAGAGACCTTAGCCACTGATGCAGCAAGTGGCTTGATAGTTTGATGGATCATCTACAATTTAGGCGTCAACCGTTCAATGTGCACATATCAGTCAAAATGACGACAGCAGAGCTTAGGGCACACAGGCATGTGCAGCACACACAATCACAACAAGCGCAGAGGGAGAGGTGATGCACCATTAGACCCCCAGTAGAAAGATGGAATGAACCCTGATTGGCTTCACAGCTTGGTCTGGGCCACAAGGCACAGACAGCATCATGGTTAGAAACAAAAAGAAAAGAAGAATAAGAAGAAAACCTAGAGTCTGCTACAGTAACACTGTAGTCAAGAAAAATCAATCTTTGTACCCAGAATTGATCGTATGAAGCAGATCAGCAGATTGGACAAAAGAAGCAAACAACTGCATTTCTGGTTAGGAAATTTGCTAAAAAATCGTTCTGCTTCTGCCAAGCTCATGGCTTCTCTTCTCTCACTGCTACTGAGGATATCACAGCCAAAACATAATTTTGATGAAAAACATAACCTCCCATAGAAGAATGTACCGCACGTTCGAAGCTTCAAACTATGAGAAATATTATTCACCCAAAGCAGTTTTCCCCACACCCTGTATTAAAACCCCATTTACACCAGGCAGCACCACCTGTACAGATTTATGCACCATTAGAAGCAGTCTTTACAAAACGTGCTTTAGAGTGCTTTCCCTAGGAATGTAAACTAAACTTAAGTTTTTTACACGGATTTCAAATAAAATGAGATTCTATTCTACACTTACATCTCCAAGTGTTATATCACAGGAGTCCAAGAAGGTCTGGTTTATCTGTGCGTCCACATCAGAGGAAAGGCGAGCCTCACTGACAGCTTCTGCACATGATTCTGTACAAAATAAAAACATTACAGAAGAGAAGACTCAAAAAGCACAGTGCATGGCGATGATGATGAGTTTTTGGGGAACAATCTTTCATTATTATTATTATTATAATCTGGATGTTTACCTTGGCTGGAAGTAATATGTAAATCCTGGAGATATGGGTGATGGCATGGATGCCTTCCAACCTCTAAGACTAGGAATTGCTGACAAAGCAGGAATGGTCCTTTGTCAGCAATTTTAAGAAGCATTTTAAAGCTGTAATGCCAACAGGCTTCTACATGGAATATTGTGAAGGGTTTAAATCATTTTCAACTTTCAATAGCTTGTTAAAGTGTAAAAGTGTAATTTTTTTTTAGAGATGGCAACTCTCAAACATTGTCTTATCTTGTACAACACACCCTTCCATTTCCAACCAGAGAAAAAAAATGCTTGGATGCATGAAAATGAACTATATTTAAATCTGGCAGGGATATGAATAATTTTGGGCACAACTCTATGAACAGTAAAGTGTGCATATCCTGTTATGATTCCATTTTTCTTTACAGGAACCATTATAAATGGTATAAATAAACACTTTTTCCTTCAATGTGACATATTCTATACAGTTCAACTGAAAGATAAACAAGTCAGTAGTATATATATATATATATATATATATTACCAGTCAAACATTTGGGAGCTACACGTGTTAGATTAAGGTTGTGGCCACTTGTGCAAAAACATTATTTAATCTATTTCTTTTCCTTTATTTCCCCATTACATATTTGTTCTTTATTGAAATTTTACAAAATATACTGCAAATCAAAGGTAGAAAAACTTTAAAAAGATCAAAATATTTCAGTCTCTCCAATTTTTAACAGGAGTGTGGATGTGGACAGCAGTTTTGAGAGCCAGTATGTAGTGTCAGAGAACAGTCGGCAAATGGTCACTAAAAGTAGCATTGACTTTATTAAAAACATGACACAAGTAAACTGTTGACGATCTGAAATTATATATGAATCAGATGTGACTGACCAACAGAGAAGAAGGAAAGAAGCAGGAAACAGAGGTGCAGCAACACAACTTCAAACGGCGGCAGAGCGGAGGCAAAAGCCTGAATCACTAATCAAAGCATCAGCAGTGGAGAGTGCTGAGCACAGCGATGAAGACTTCAGATGTGAGAGAACATAAAAGAGGAGATGCATCCCTGTTGCCAGCAGTGAGAGCAAGGTGAACCCTGTGCTTTCTGCGACTGCTCTTTTATATTTTGTTCCTACAAGGACCAAGTGTCCTAGCACAGATGAAGAGATGGAGCGATAAAGCCACTGCTCTCTTCCTACATTTTGGAAGCAGTTCCATGGAGACTCTGGGACTGCAGCTTTACGAAGAGATTTCTCAAATACAACTAATCTGCATAGTGAATCCAGATTTAGACTCAGCAGTACTTACAGCTACATGCTAATATGCTGCTAATATTTGCCATCTGCTAAACTAAGATGGTGCCCGTTTTAAAAACGCCGTTCCCTCGTGCCAAACTCTGGGTGGTGCAAAACAAAAAGTCGGATTTTCCATTTCTGCACTATCAGCAGGTCGATTTTATATATTCTGAGACAGTTACGCTGCCTTGCAAAAGCATTCACAGCTCATAAATTTAGCCAAGCTAAAATCTACAACCACAAGCCTCAGTGTTTTTTACCAGGACTTTACTTTATTTTTGGAAGTAATGCAGAGCTGAGTTTTGGAACCGTTTAGAAAGTGTGGCACAGAGTTGTATTAAAGCCCCTTTTGCACTAATCCCTCAATGAAATCCAACACAACTGCCTGTCTATACACGTCACATAATTAGTAATCAGAGTTAACGTGTGTGCCAGTTAATCTGCAGGTGAGTACACTGGTGAAGAAACCACCTTATCCCAGAACACCTCATACACGACTATTCAATCAATTATCCAAAAATGAAAACAGAGTAGACCGCACAGGGGTAGCATAAATCTGGGAAGCAGCCCCCTCTCTCAACTCTGGAGGAGTTGCAGAGATCCACAGCTCGGGTGGGAGAATCTTGTCAACGGGACAAATATTATTCATGTACACATCTGAACTACAAGGAGGAGTGGCAGGAAGAAATTCATAACAAGTTCAATTTAAAGTTTGTCAAAAACCATTTAGGGGACACAGCAAACATGTTAAGAAGGGGAAATGGCCAGGAGAGACTAAAACTGAACTTTATAACCAACATTAAAAAACACTAGGTGTGGTGCAAAACTAAAACTGCACAGATCTCTCCAAAGTGAAACGCAATGCTGGCAGCATCATACTGTGGCGACCCTTTTTTTCCAGCAGGGATGGGGAAGCTGGCTAGAGTTAATATGAAGATGAAGCTAAATATAGGAAAATCCTGGAAGAAAAGTGGTTAAAAGCTGTAAAAGACTTGAGACTGGGGCTTTCCAGGAGGACAACAACTCTACACATTTAGCCAGAACTGTTTAGATCAAAGCATATTCAGTTGTTAGAATGTCACAGAAATAAATCCTTCTTAAAATCTCTGGCAAGACGCACGAATAAATGTTCACTCAGACTCTCCATGCAATATGACTGAGCTTTAGCTAATATGCAAAGGAGAGTGAGGAAAATCTTTGGTCTCTTTACGTGCAAAGCTGATGCAGACATAACCCCAAATACTTGCAGCTTTAATTAAAGCATGACGTGGTTCTAGAAACCACTGACATACCGGGGGGTGAACACAAACGCATGCTGCACTTTTGAGATTTCTATTTGCAAAAAAACTTTGAAAATGTATCCCTTTCTTTTTTCGCTACTTTTGTTGGGCTGTCAAATTTTATTCATGTAATACAATTCTTAGTAATAAAATACATCACATTTGTTTATTTGAGGAAGGAATAAGTATTGCATGTTTTCTTTCCCATTTTTCAATGCTGCCTTTTATCCTGTACGCAGTATTATTTACCAGGTTCCATCTGCTGTACTTCCTCGGAAAGATTGGCCTGCTTTGGCTGGACCTCCTGCGAATCCAAAGAATCAGAACTCTGCCGATCGCTAGAAGTTGTCTTTTCACTGTATGTCTCCTGCAGACAAAAAAAAGAAAAGAAAAAAGAAAAAGCATCTCTCTTTCCGTCTGAAGGCATGGCAAAAAGCAGCTTCTGAGTTGCACACTGATGACTGACCGGGCCTGTGTTGGCAGAGGCCCGGGATGTCATCTGGACACGGCTGCTCTCTGGACGGACGTGTGCGGAGGTGTCCAGGCTGAAGAAGCCGGCCAGCGCTCCCTTGTTTTTCAGGGTGATGGTCCGTGAAACGGTCTGGCCCACCACGTGTGAACCGAAGTCGACGAACTGGCAGTCGACCTCCGGCTGGAGAAAGGAAATATTTATGGATAACTACTGCATATTCAGAGGAGTTAATTAGCAAATGCTGACGAGCTGCCACCTCATGTTCACTAAGGTTTAGATGCAATGATAAATAAACTGATTGAGGAGGGGGAGCTTAATTAAACTGGCACGCCAAGCTAGACAGTCATTAAGGGTTGCTCCTATGAAACATGATGAAATGGATGCACTGATTGATGGTTCTGAGTCCTCCCTTATCATCTTCTTCTCCCGCTTCCTTGGATAGTGCCATGGAGTTTTCACCAGTGTATAAACACCTACCCTGTGTCTGTGTGTGTGTGTGTGTATACAAACTATGTGCCTCTTTTATCCTGTGCCAGGCTGTCTCCAGTGCCACTGTTCGCTCGTGCATATAGACTTTTGGCTTTATGATGCTTGTAGTGTGTTTTATGCCCTCGGGATTCAGGCTTGTTTGGACTGAACTGCTGTGTATCAAACCCGTAACGGTTTCACTCACATTTCTTTTGCTGTCTGTCTCCAGTTGTGTCAGTGAGTCTAGCCTGTGTGGTTATTATTTAATGTAACAGACACACACACCTAAGCCCTAGATATCCACCGCCGCATGGTGAGGTCAGAAAAGACACACAAGAAAGGATTGTAGGAAAAGGAGAAATGAACTACTACTGCTACTACTCACGCTGCATTTCTTTGTGGCGCACCTGACCGGCACAGAGAAGGGGCCCAGGGGTGTCGCAAACTGAAATTCTCCATCCAAGTCTTCATTAAGCTGGAGAGATCATTCAATGTGAAACTATGTTACTGATGTGGCATAAACTACTGCAAAACTTTGCATTTAAAATTGGATTCGGACATAAGAGGGAACAAAACTGGGTGAGAACCCCGTTCCCAACAAGACGAAACATGAAACACCAAACCATGTGGGAGCAATTGAACTTTGAACAACATGACTTTCCCTAAATGTACTGCATAGCATTTTTGGATTATATCCACTGATGAGAAGATTCCTAAAATCACATATCTATCTTTTCTGTTAGAGGTGAAGCTAGTAGTGATCGCCCTGACAATTTGATTGGCCCGCCAGATATTGGGCGAGCATACTCGCGCTACTATTGAGCAATGCCAGACCGAACTTCCCGACCTAAAACGTTGTGGGCGGGACTAAGTTCGGAATGGCACCCAGGCTACTGCGCATGCGCAGCAGGGGTAAAAACAAGGAAGCGGCTAACAGCTATTAGCATCTCCCAGCGAAACAATGCAGAATGTTCCAAGATCTAGTGAAGAAAAGGGCAAAAATACAATTCCAAGAGGGAAAACACTGGAATGTCGCTGAGATGACCTTTGGAGTTCGTTGAAGCGGATGCTAAACCTGCCGATTGCTTAGATGTGACCGCAGAGTGAGGCTGGTAAAAGTTTTTGTAGATTGGTTTATTTAATTAACAATGGTTGGTCTTCGACTAGGCTCCTTTAAAAGTGTCCCTTTTCTTTGTGTATGTGTTTAATTTTGTGGCACATATGTATTTTCAACCTGACAATTTGGGCCCACATGGCAAAGTGTTGGGAAACATCTGATTTAAGGTAATGCTAAAGGTGACACAAACTGGAAACAATTTGTAAAGAGCACTTTATTACAAACAATTAGGGAACTGGAAAGAAAATGCCAAAAGACAAAAACGTTGCCTGAAAGATAAAATCCCTTAAATGCTCAGGTGTAAGCAGCCTTTAGGAAACAAGTGATATCATTACTTAGCACCTCTTTTGATTGATTACAAGTGAGACATGTTATATGTACACAAATTCTAAAACATATACCCCAAGACTTTGATGCTAAGGTTTACATTCACTGTTGGATGATCCTGCCTTCATCGTTTCAACTTTGGCACACATCACAGGAAAGGGTGTGTGTTACTCAAGTAAGCACGCAACTAGTCTGTATAATACTGAGCACACAATAGATAGCAGTAAAGCAAATAAAAAAAAATAAAATAAAAAAAGATGACCTGTAAAATAAAGAAAGCCCAATGATTTTCAGTGTTTGCTTAAGCTCTTCTATTACTGAACAATGCGAGGCGAGTTAAGTTGTAATGTAGCGCAGACGGGACTTACCAGAGGCTGGAAACAAGCCTGCATTTCACATGACATCCCAGTAGGCAAAGAACCAGGAGGATCAAAGCTGAAATAGAAATCAGAGTTAGCAAAGAGCGAGTATGAGCATTTTCAGGCAACTTACAGGACAGCCTTATTATTCTAAATATGAACTACAGACATGGTAAGAAGAAAGTACATCGTCAGTCAGTTCTAAGGTTTAAAGGATGACGCTTTTACCAAGTTTGAAAGTTAGTCTACCCAAATGATATATATATATATATATATATATATATATATATATATATATATATATATATATATATATATATATATATATATATATATATATAAAATGGAGTTTATAGCTATTCTAGATGGAAATTGTATATAATGCATCAGACAGTGAAGATACAACATTCTTAATAAATTGGTACAACATTAAACTTATAAAATTTGGGTACTGATCAGAACAACATATGATGGTAATTTCACAAACAATATCCTTAGTAAAAAATCTATAATAAACCTATATGACTGGCCTATCATCAGTGAAACTAAACCACTGCAAGACACATAGAAAATACTTGTGGTGTCACAAATGTAAGACATACATGAACCACAACCAAATTTGATGATAAAATTACAAAGAAATGCATGTTGACTTGAGTTAACAGTTGACTGTTAGATTACTGCTTTAGTATTTTTGCCAAATATTTTAGAAGCATTCTAAGTATTTTATAAAAGACAATTCATTCCATTCTAATTGGAGAATACATTTAATTTGTCACATGATCAAAATATTACATACATTGCACATTATTTTTTTTAGAATAAATGTCAATACTTTGTTGTCTTTTCACATAACCTGAGTAAATTATCATGATGATTGTACCACTGAACCACTGTTCTTTTGTCATTTTCACAAAAATAGATAAATGTTGATAATAGTGATTGCAAAAATGTAAAAGCTCGTCGCTGACATGCAAATACACTTGTGTTTAGAAAGTTTCCTTATCAGCTCAGAAACCCAAACTGAGCTGCCTTTTTCAATAATTTACATTAATGCGTGTTTAGTAGCTGACATACAGTCGAGCTGGACGATGGACATCGTTTGTACATACATGTCCTAACTATCTGAGTTGCATACGTAGCTTTGTGAAAGCCTGTGGGAAAGTGGATGGTGGACATACCGTATAGCTCAGTTCAGTTCAGATTCGAGAACCTCTGGCCAACTTCTGCACTGTGCAATTACCATATTTTCCTTTGGCATATAAACACTGATCACTTGTCTCAATAAAGCATGACAGTGAAAAATTGCTTCCATCATTCAGAAGCACAGCAGAGTTGTTTCTTTATTTAGTTTTACTGTATGTATGACCACGAACCACAAGGAAATTTACAGCTATTCTCCTGTAGTCGTTTACCACAGAGTTTAAGGGAACCTCTCACACTGTGTGGTCACCAGGAAAAAATTATCTTCTGTTTGGTGGACCTGGGGCAGTTTCCTCAGTAAACATTTTGTACTTCTTGATATGTTGGTTTCTCTGTCTCATTTCATTGCAGACATTTTTTACTTTTGCAGATACATTTGTCATGAACTGCTTTGCTAAAGGAGGGAAAGAACATGATAAAGCCACACGTTTGCATAGTTGTTGTAGCACACCTTGATTACTTTTTACTAGTTTCAGGAGGTACCCATTGAAAGATTCAGACATGAAGACTGAGTGAGCCCACAGAGGACCTCAGTGTACAACACGTTTGCTCAAATGCAGCAATGAATGAACATTGAATGTCACATACTCTTAAAAACTCAGAATATTTGACATTATTACTAATATTAACTACATTAAAAATAGCCAATAAAAACATATAAGACATGTATGAATAAGTAGCAAGCTATCTTTGATTTGCAGCACAGTAGGCTGTGCCTGATGATGACATAAGTCTTAAAGCAAAGAAAATAAATGGAAGGCAAGAGGAAAAAAAGGAAGGTCAACACAAGATCAACAGCTTTAGATGAAATACTGACTTATGACCAATCTCCTGACAGTGAAGTACATAAAAGAAGATGGAGTTAAAGTCAAAAGTAACCTGGATGCTAAGTTGGACTTCTCTACATATAAAGTGAAACCTTTATACATGACTAACCCAATTACCCAACAAACTTTAAATGAAGAAGTCCAGAATCCATTTCAAAGCACCATGTGTATCTCACATGTTTGGGTCTTAATGTTTCTCCACTGAACCTAATGACTCCCCGTCGTTGTGTGGACACAGAAGCATCAGTCCATACAAAGCAGCCAGCCAGACGATGAAACTGAGAAACTCTCAAAATTCAACAAATAAATAAAATCATGAGCAACAGTTAGAGAATAGTGGTTTCTAGTATCCTGAAACAGAGATAAATCAAAGTGAAAAAAACAAAAAACAAAGCAAGCCAATGTCTTTATATGGGACATTCAAAGCTGATGGGTTTGCCTGAAAACAGAAAACCTGAAGATCTGTAACTGTAAAGAAATAAAGGGATTCTTGCTCATTCTAATTAAATTATTTACATGTTTTAATGCAGCAGCAAAACAAATCATAGTTTTCTCTCAGTATTTCTCTCGTATTGTTCAACTAATCGAAAACAGAGGACAAGATATTGACTACACACATAGGAACAATAAGCCTGTGTAACAATTGGTATCATGTTTTCAAGCAGTCCGACAATATTTCTTAAAAATGTTACACTTTTAAATGATGAACTAGTAGCATAATATAATAATGAGATAAAATAACACTCGTTTGAAACCATTTTAAGCTATTCACCAACTGCATAAGCTCCAACCCATGTAGTGCCTATTAAAAACTAGTGCAACCCTTGAAAATCTGTTAAGAGGACAAGTATCAGTTGTGCAACTCTATTGCCTTTATGGAAGACCGGGAGGCAAAACAAGCCATTGTTCAAGGAAGGCCATAAGAAGCACTGTTTGCAGTTCTCTACAAGCCATGCAGGGGACACGGCAAACTTGAAAGAAGGTGCACTGATCGGCCAAAATTGATGGATGGGAAGGTAAATATGTACTACACCCTGAACACACAATTCCCATGGTGAAGCGGGGTAGTGGCAGCATTATGCTGTGGGGATGCTTTCAGCTGGGTGAATGAATCTGGTCAGAGCTGATGGGAAGACAGACAGAGCAGAATGAAGGGCAACATTGAAAAAAATAAAATAAAACCTGTTACAGACTGTAACAGATCTGAGATGAATGTTCACTAGTTAGAATGTCCCAGTTAAAGTCCAGACCTCGATCCAGTCAAGAGTCTGTGACAAGACTCAACTTGAAAATAGCTTTTTACAGACATTTTCTGCCCAATCCAAATGATCTTAAGCTATTTTGTGGAAGAATGAGGAACGATTCGGTATCTAGATGCGCAAAGCTGGTAGAAACAGCCCACAAAAGACTTGCAGCAGTAATAGTAGTGAAAGGTGGTTCTACAAAGTATTGACTCAGGGAGACTGAATAAAAATGCATACTACATTTTGCAGATTTTCTTAGCAACATTTTTTTAAAAATCCTGCATTGTTTACCTTCACTTTTTGAAACGGCAAAAAAATGCAATTAAGTTTTTGGTAAGAAACAGGAAAAAATGTGAAAACATTCAGTGGGTTTAGATAGGCTACTATAACCGCTTACAAGGCACACTGCAAAAACGGATCGAAAAACAAGTAAAATGTTCTTAAACTTAGTCTATTCGTCCTTGATTTGAGCCAGTAAATAAGATTATCTGCCAATGGAATGACTATCTTTGCCCCTAAAATAAGATAATTAGACATCCTGCACTTGAAATAAGATGATGGAGATGAATTGTTCCCATTTTAAGTGCAAAAATCTTATTCTATTGGCAAATCATCTTATTTACCTGCTCAAATCCAGGACAAATACACTAATTTAAAGAAAATGTTACTTATTTTTAGTTGCATTTTTGCTGTGTACAAATACTTTTGGAACAAAATAACCTTCACAGAGTACCTTTACAAGGCAATGTATATTTGGTATGTTAAACCTCTGACAAAAAAAACAAACACATTTACTTTGAAAAACTGTAAAATCTCCATTCGAATATCCCTATTTATGTAGTTCAGCACAGAGGGGAACTGGACCAGTGCAGCAGGCCTGTTATTTTAAGTTGTTGGTTCAGTTCTCAGGTAGGGAAGCTGGGACAGCCTGACAGAAGTTGCCACACAGTTTACTGCTGTGAAATGGAAATGCATGAAATAAATCCACCTGGTTACAGGGTGGTAAATCACAAATGACCCATTGTACCTTCATCAGCATTTTCCTTCTCATCTGTGCCTAGAAAGTGTTCATCGGTGCTTTTCATATTTCCCATCTTCAAGACAGGTGGCATGAAAAGACATGTGAAGGAAAATAGAGCAGTTCACTTGGGATTAAATGCTGAGTGAGGCAGTGTTTGAAAAAGCCTCCTACAGGCCTACATAAACGGTCGCGAATGAGGCCAGCGCGTCCGCTGCAGAGGACTGAAACGATGAGGCTAAAAATGTGGTTTCCCAGTGTCACTGAGATCTGTGTGTTGAATTATACAGTGGTAGCAATACCCACTGGCATCTCTCGCAGTGAATCAATAAGTCCTTTCTACTCATGAGTCAGAGCTAAAGACCCTCATGCTCATTCTCGGCCACTTCTAAAGGGATCCACACAGAAGCTTCAAAAACTCTGTGACGCGTCTAAACATTTCATGCAGCTCATGTTTTAGAAATAAAATGTATTTCATTTCTATCAGAATGTACTCTAAAGTACGTTATATGAAGTCTGAGGAGAAAACTGGTGAAGAACTCCAAGCGTCACTTTAGGGAGTATTTCTTCCAATCCTAGAGATCATTGTTGTTGTTATTTGGACAGAATATTACATTCAGTTGATCAAAAAGGACAACACAGCGACTCGGCCGCTTTTTTTTTTTTTTTTTTTTTTGCTGCTGAAATATACATGAGCTCAGCAGAAAAAGTTTAACTCCAGCTCTGTCTGATGTGAGACCCAAACTAGTTTAATAAAACAACAATCACAGTTAGGAATCACATGGGCTTCTAGTGACAGTAAAATAAAGAAAGTAAAACTTGAACACATTTCAGCAGGACACAGTGCGGTTAACGTTTTAAAGCACAGATCTGTGCTACTAAGCTTTGGAACAGCAGACATAATATTTGTGGAGAAGTGGATGAACCTGATGGGCAGTGAGAGGAAAACTTTAAGGAAAAAGTCAGGACTCCATCCCTCTAATAACTAGTGTTAACCCCTTTGGCTGAAATGGCATGTTGATTTATTAGATTTTATTTCTGTTTTATATTTTGTTTTGGGTCTATTTGTTACTAAGCGAAGCGCTTTTTGTGTATAGTTACAATACTGAGATGTGACCTGAAGTACGATATTGCGCATGCATGGAATGAGAAAACAAGGTGAAGCAATGGAGCCGATAACACAGCAAGTCTGTTGATCACTCCCGACGCAAACTTCTTTTCAGGCTAAGAAGGACAAGCAAACACTATCAGTTGGTATATATTGTTTTATTTGAGGAGTAATATATGTTTTTTTGTGTTTTCTTTTTATGGTCAAAATACATGAGTAGGTTCCTTTAAAAGTTAACTGTATTTGCTTTACTACCAGCCTGAAACAAAACAATGTGAGCTAAGCTTCACAAAAAGGCAGCACAAGCAATGTGGACTTTGACTCTTGAATCAAGTGTAAATTAGAAGCTCATTATTTTACAAAATGGTGGTGTTGGCTTTATCTTTAGGCTTGTTGAGCTTGCTGTGTCCGCGGTCTTGATTTGTGAAGGTATTTGCAACTAAATGCTATTAAAAGTGGTAATATTTATATTATTTTTAAGCTCCGTCAGCTTGGACCGAAACAAAAGAACGTTGGTGTATGTGTGCTCTGATTGTTCTTTCAGCACTTCCTCTCCAGGCGTATTTGTTATCTCACGTCTGAGCTGAGGAACGTACACATCCCAGAAGGGTGTCTTCCGCTCAGCCCCTCATTTTCAACACGTGCTAAACGGAGTCACTAAACGCACCCTTTACACTGTGGCTTTTTACCAAATCTGGCAGAACTCAGGCTTTCCTGCTTTTTGTCTCTGTGGAGAAATATACAAAAGAGAGCCCACTCTGGAACGGGAGTTGGAGGGGAGGAAGCCATTTTTAGAAATCCAGTGGGCGTAGAGGAAACCATGGGCTGGTGTGAGAAAGCCTAGTGGGCTCCCAGTTCATGTTTTTCTCTTAAAGTTGTTCTTTGTGGTCGTCACGACTGATCTCAGAATTGTAGGCTCGAATGTGTGAGTAATTGGGATTTTACACACAAATGCTCATGAATAATGGAAGGTAGGTGTAAAACAAGAGGATTACCTTGTCAGCAACCTTAGACAGTTCTGTTTTTACATCTTTTATAATTAACAGTGGTATTTCTGTGCTACGTATGATGGGCCTGGACAAAAACGTTATTGTTGCGTTGGGTTTGGATGTATGCAGCTTCCTGAAGTAATGTGTAAACATGATATTCCACCAGAGAATATAATTGCAGGAGAATCCATCTTGCCAGGTGCCAAGTTATGCCTTTGTGGCCAAGGCAACACTTTTTAAGGCACTAAGCAGTGCGAAAAAAAGCCCCTAAAGAGGAAAGTGTAAACACTCCAGTAGTAAATAATTATACCAGAAATCTGGAGTGTTTCATTAGTGACAGAAAATAAATGCTACTGTGCTTTGTGAAAGTATTCACAGTCCTTGAACTGTCACATTTACACCCACAAGCTTCGGTTTAGATGAAGGGAAACCTTTTGCAATTGACAAAGTAGCACATCATTCAGAAGAGGAAGGGAAATGCTAAAAATGGGAAAAGTGAGGCATGAATTTATGTTTAGTCCCTTTTTCTCTGATACCCCAAAATAAAATCCATTGCAACCAACTGCCTTAACAAGTCACCTCATTAATAAACAAACAGCATCATGAGGAACAAGGACCACACTGAAGCAATTTAAAGTAGAGGTAGATAATATAATATTCCCAGCTTTGAGCATCACACAGATCACTGTTCAACCTATGATTTGAAAAAAAAAAGGACGCCTGTCATGACATGACCATCCACATTGTGATAGGTGTCCTTTTTAAAAAAGCTGGCCAATTAGCACATTGATCAGAGAACTCTGGAGGAGCTGCAGAGATCCACAACTCAAGTGGGAGAAACGGCTTGACAGAACAACTGCGTGTCGTGCCTTCCTGGAAGAAACTAATTAAGAACTCATGTTTTCATGTTTGTCACTCACCATGTAGAGGCATATATGAGAAGAACTGCTCCGCTAAACATGAGACCAAAATGGAGATTTGAGTAGTGGCAGCCTCATGCTATGGGAATACTTTACTTTCATGGGAACAGGAATGGAGAGAGCTGATAGGAAGGCAGATTGAGCTAAGGGGAGGGCAAACCCAACAGAGAAGCTGCAAAATGCTGGAGACAGAGGCAGAGGCTCACCTCCTAGCTGACAGTGACCCTAAAATGCAGCAAAAGCAACATTGGAGGGGCTTAGGTCAAAGTATATTCATGTGTTGGAAAGGCCTAGTCAAGATCCAGACCTAAAGCCAACTGAGAATTTGTGGAAAGTTTTGATATTTACAGGCCTCCATCCAAACCGCAAAGAGATTTGTCTAGAAATAGGGGCAAAATATCTACATTCGCAATCTGGAAGAGAAATGTAGGTGTAATCTCAAAGGAAGATGATTCTACAAATTTTGAATCAGGAAACTGAATGCCTATGCATGTCACACTTTTATCCTTAAGAATAGTTTTGATTCTTTGCAACAAATGCACTGGCAAACTAGATTCATGTGGTCATTACATTTGATATTTGAGATACCAGCGTGTGTGTATATTAAAGTGTCCATTCGTTCACATGTGGTAGAAGTTCATGTCTGTTACACGTGAGCGAGGAACGGAGAACCAGAAGGTGACACATTCAGGCAAGCGATCCCGCACCAATGCTCAATAATATCATCGCTAGTTTCCAGCTGATCCTTCTATAGCCTACGAGACTCTTCACCCAGTCAGGCAGAATGAGAGAAGAGACGAATCCATATCAATCCATGAAAGGGCTAATGGGAAAGCGATCCACAGAGAATGACCTGGAGAACAATGCATCTCTGCCCGGCCTGTGGGCTGCTGGCAGGCTTCACAGAGAGGAGAAAGAAGAAACACCGACTGACTCATTTAGCAGGGACTCATAAGAAGAGCTGTGCGCGTGGTGATCCGAGCTGGCGTCCATATGTGGGAGGACAGGCTCTGCTTTCACGCATATTCCATCATCTTTTAAAATGACAAATGGTGGCTGGATTTCTATCCGCTAACACAAGAAGAAGAGAAGATCTATCCGAATAATAAGCGGTCTGAAGGCCTCTAACATGCGATGGCTTCTTTTATATAGTCGGCCAAAAAACAAAACAAAACACAATTATACTGGATTCTCTGAGCAAATTGAAAAGATTCCCTCTAAAGATTCCCTACTCTAGTCTATAGCTTTTTGATAACTATTGTATTAATCCATAGAGCATAGTCATCTTTATAGCATAAAACTGATGGGGGTTGCATAGTGCCATAGAGGAACATAAGTTAGTTATACATTTTGATTTGTGTTTCTTTTATTCACTGTGTATAAGGTGAATATTAGGGTTTTCATCAGATTACCTTTTTTTTTTATACTGTGCTACGTTTCTTTGAGGACTTTGCTTCAGTTCAAGGTGTAAATTTGAATGTGTAATATCAGTCACGCTATGCAAATCCAGAAGATAGATCGTTTAAAATGGCGTTATATTATTGAAGCTAGGATGAGAATTTGCAACAGCACCACCACCTTCCATCCGTGGTGCGAACCCAGGCCAATCGGAAAGTTCCTTGTACCTAGACTGGACCGTCGTCCAAGCCGATGCACAGCAGAAACAACAGAAACAAAAAGGTAATTACCTCCATCTAAAACATTTAAAACATAATTAAACTTTTTATGTACCCAATTTGGGAAACCAAACTCAATCTGAGACCTTTCAGCTGTTTTTGGGTTAACACTTGTTGTTGCAGTCTTTAATTTCCAAGTAGTGAACACCGTGTTTGCCTTAAGTTGTTTTAGCAGTAACGAAGTCTTAGTTTCCATTGAACTTCCATTAAACCAACATAAGAACAGCCAATAGGTTAACTCTTTACTGAAGCTTACCTGACAGAGATAAAATCCATCAGCTGATCGGAGACCCTGACAAACCTGCACTGACTGACACCGTAGCTGATGTTTGTCAGGACGATTTTCTTCTTATAGCACTTCCCAACTTCAAAGTCCTAAAACAGACCATTTATTTCCGTTAGCAAAAATATACATAAACAAAAATCCTCATTGTTTGATTAATTAACCTCTGTTAGGAATTTAGAATATCTTTATGGTGTGTCTCTTTTCCAGGAGTTGGCACCTTAAAGAGGACGACTTCTGGTTTACTGGTGAATGGAGGCCTTTTCAACTCCTTTCCAAGGATCTTTTTAGAAGCCACATTTAACTTCCTGCTCGCCTTGACAGGTTCGCCTTTCTCAACGTCTTCTTTTGCAGATGTCATGTCCTTGGTGGAGGCCTTCTAGAATCACAAAGGACAAAAGCTATAGAAAACAATGTTTACATACATTTCATGAAAAGACAGAATCAGATTTAATGTTTTGGTTACTTTAGGATCAACCAAATTATTTTATTTGGTTAAATGCCAAAACAATATAGGAAAGATTCTTTTTTATTAAATCTTCAAAGTTGACAGTCTACATACATTAAGATTGACATGCCTTTTTAACGATTTGGAAAGCTCAAATGATGATGTCACAGCAGTGCAAGCTTCTGATTAATTCACAACCTTTCAGGTACAACGATGGACATATTTAAAGGCAACACCTCGACACCACTGCTTCCTTGCAAGACATCAGGAAGAAAAGAGTGGATCATCTTGGCCATGTTTATCATTGGGTACAATTTGAATTGTATATTTTTAAGCAATTATACGTGAGCAAAAAAAAAAAAAAGAAACAGGAATATTTTGGTGTGAAACATGTGCATCGACCCAATAAGAAACCCAAAGAACTTGTCAGGATTCTGCATGAAGATGGTAGGAGAGTGTCATTAGTCACAAAAAAAAAACAACACTCAGAGATTGAAGCCCTTACTCCGAAAGCCACATAAAATGTCATACTACATTTTGTATTTGCACTCAGGATCAAAAGTTTTGTTTCTTTTCGATCTGTCCTGTTGTCTGTTGTAACAGAGGTTGATTTTGGTTATGATGACCCACGCTACATTTGGGGAAAAAAGAAGGAAGCTTGGAAGCGTGAGAAAACCATCCCGGTTGTGAAACACAGAGGTGACAGCATCGTGTTAAGGAGTGTTTTGTGTTGTTTTTTGCTACAAGAGGGAGCAGAGCACTTTGCAAAGTGGATGGCATCATGAGGAAAGACCATTCTGTGGAAATGTTAAAATAACATTTTGAGACTTCATCCTTGATGTCTCAAAATGTTAGACATATTGGTCTTCCAAATGGACAATGACCCAAAGCATACTGCCAAATTAGTTACAAAGTGGCCTAAAGATAACAAAGATGTCAACTTAATGTTTTGTACTTGTCATCACAAAGTCTTGACCTCAGTTCCATAGAAACTTGTGGACAGAGTTGAAAAGTTGAGAACGAGCAAGATGGCCTATAACTCTAACTCAATCAATACTGCTAACTGGAAGAATGGGCCAGAATTTCTGCAAACAGTTGTGTAGAAACCTCTGAAAGGATACAACAGATGAGCAAAGTGATACAATCCAAATCATTGTAGTAAAAGCCTGAAATCATTTATTATTCTAGTATTTCAATCTGAAAAACTCACAGAGAAAGAAATGGCAATTAGAAGGATTTTATTGATACAATATTTTAAGTCTTTGGCGCTCAGACCTCGGCAGGAACATTAATGCTGAATTATACTTTAATATGCATAAGTAGATGTATGAGAACAGGGATGTTCCCCCCAGGTCTGAAACTGGTGGTGGAGTGGAGAAAGAAGAAGTTTGTTCAGTCCATATGATGATCTGTTTAAGATAGATGTCCAACTTGATAAACACAGGTTTGCATGAACTGTCCATGATGAGCAAGCTTGAAGCGACTGTGGAGAGGAAAAACTCCCCTTTGGGAAGAAACCTCTGGCAGAACCGGGCCCAACATGGTGGTCTTCTGCCGGACCAATAACAGGCGATAGGGAGTGATGAAGACTGAAGGGAGAAAACACTCTGATGGGTTGAGGATGGAGGAACGTCTTGGAAGCTAGATGAACTCAGCTATGATGGTGGAGAAGGGGTTGGGGGTGGGTTGAATCGGACATCTGATTCGAAATCCGACATGCAATCCGTTTGCGCTTGCTGGTTAGCAGGCTGAGACGTGGATTTGAAGTTGCTTTTAAGATGAGCGCGGGATGCTGATTGGCTTCATGGAGGTGCGGTTCGTAGCTGATTGGCTCACATCAGAGGCGTATCGGACTCTGATTGAATGGAGGCAGGCGATGAGTTTCTTCAATTGAACTTGCGCCTTCAGCTTCATTTTGCAAAGAGAACTAATTTTCTTGATCCTCACTGACGTAAAACAGGAAAGGTTTAGTCTGATTTACGGTTCTGAAGCAAAGAAAAAAAAGTATGTGTTTTTATGTAGTTTGTGTAAATGTCCGGTTTCAAGACAAAAGCAGAAAGGGTAATTTGTAAATATGCAGGGTGACTTTAAACTAGAATTTTAACAGGTTAAACAAAAGAAAATATAAATGTTTAGTTGCAAAAAAGAACATATATTTTCTTTCTATTGGTATAAACGTCCAATTATTTATGAACGTGACCATTATTAAAAGGCTGATCATAAATAAAGGTATTGCTGAGGGATTTTGAGGCATAATTCCTAACAGTTAAATTTGCCCTTTTGTTATAGTTGCATTTTAAAAATAAAAACATATGATGATTAATCAAAAGACTTTACCGCCTACATTCAAATATCAGTAACTACCCATTCCTCCAGTCATCTTTTAGTAATATTATTAAAAAAAAACCTTCCTTTAAAAAAGCAGCCATTTATGATAATTATGGCCATAAATACAACATAATATTTGGATGTAAAGAAACCAAAAAGTGAGTTGTAGATGTATTTCCAATTGTCTGCATGTAGAACTGTGGGTGTTTGGCTTCTTAACATTCAGCGTTCTCATTTTTCAAACTGCTGTTTTCTTCTGGAAACACTGCAATAAAGAGTAGATTTAATCACCATCCTCCTTTCTGCGATTTTTTTTCGTTAGCTTAGTTGCATCAACGTATCCGACTTGCTGTAGCCTTTGATGAGGGCATCAGTCTGATCTGGATGTTCGCAGGAGAGACCCCTTCCACTTGACTTGTCACATGCTCAGATCTCCGAGCTGGAACACTGTGCTTGCTCTGAAGCCTCAAAGGCACCAACACAATGGGAAGTGAAGCCTGTCGACCCTCATTTTAGCTGCTTCAGGATGCCGAATGAGACAGTGAGCCAACTCACCTCTGTGGCAGCGAGCTAATCTTATTGTTCTCTATAAACTTCCGATGATTACTGGAAATACATTTTACAGTAAATATTTATATCTCTTTTAGTCATTGTATAAGCATAGTTCTCTCAGATTTTCTCCACAACTGTTTTGCAACCCGACAGCATGCCGTCAAAAAACTGATTTTGCATCGTTGGAATTAATGTAAAAGTTTGAACGCGGCCGTAGTCTGACTCATGAATGTTCTGGAAGAAGGTAGCCAAAGTTTTGACAGGAGACTTTCTACTTATAATGACCCTGTGTGGTTTTTTTGTACAAGTAAATATTATTGTTGTACCCAGTGCATTAGGCATTTGAATCTGGTCCTTAAACATTTAACATGGTTCTTTTTCCAATGCAGGAACGCAGTAACGTTTTAGTAATGTTTTTTGTTGTTGAAGGCATTTAGTTCCAGAACCTTTTAGAATAGGTGCCACCTCAGTGAAATGCTAATGCTTCCACAAAATATCCTTGTACGACTTGTACTCTTAAGACAAAAAAGAAGCTAAATGTTTTCATCTTATCCAACGGTTTTACGTGTTTGGTTGAAGGATGCAGTTAAGTTGTACAGTCTGTAATGAAATTCCTGAGTTTGAAATGAGAAAACTGCTGCTTGCTTAAAACACAGTGATAGCTGTTGTAATATTTTCACTTCTCACCAAAATTTCCATAAACTTAGGACTGTTCAGCACTCTGCTTGTGAGCATGTTACAATAGTTTTTTTAAATACATGAAAAAAATGCCATTATTATTATTTGTCACTAGTGCTGATTAGTTAGCTTGTCTTGCTTGCAACTAGAAGATGGTTCATTTGGGTTTACTGTCCTCCCACGGTCCATGTTTTGACCTTGGAGGTAAATTACTTTCTACAAACCAGTGGTGGGCACAACTAACCAAAATGTTAGCTTCACAAACTCATTTTCTGAAAA
The DNA here is from genome assembly GCF_011125445.2 of Fundulus heteroclitus. Taxonomy (NCBI): domain Eukaryota; kingdom Metazoa; phylum Chordata; class Actinopteri; order Cyprinodontiformes; family Fundulidae; genus Fundulus; species Fundulus heteroclitus. The sequence goes on from NC_046361.1 coordinate 10,536,040, forward strand.
CAAAAGTCATTACTTTTGGGTTTGTTTCTGTTCTTGTCATGGATTTTTTTTTTTTTTTTCAAATGTTGGCCTCAGAGCTTAGTTTTCCAAAGTTTCAGTTTGGTTAATTAAACTTGTTTTTTCTTTGCGTTCACCTCTGGCTTCCTCCCTAGCTGTATCGCAGCATCTGACAGTTAACAGACCTGCAGCAATGCAGACAGATTTGTACAAAACCTTTAATAATTATGGAACCCCATGAACCCTTTTTAAAAGGAAAAAAGAAAAAAAAAGAAACAAGAACAACATTGGAACCTGTACCAAAAAAAAAAAGTTATTTTCTTCATATATGGAAAGGACAATGTCATTGACCTACCTATCCCTTATTTATTGTATTCTTTTTTTAGTTTCAATGCCAGCAATTTGCTTTAATTCTTAGGTCTGTTGTATTCCTACAAAACTAATATAAATCAAGTTAAAAAAGAGAAACTTTAATGTTTGACTAATTAAATAATCATAATTATATAAAGGTGACCTATTATTCTTCCTTTTAAACATTTAGAATAGGTCTTTGGGCTATACAAAACATGTTCCTTACATTTTTTGCACAAAATAATTTTCAAATAATGGGATTTCACCTCCCCAGTTTCAACTATTTTGAGCTCCTTTCAGAATGGCTCTGTCATGTTTATGCAAATAAGCTGTAGCCTATTCCGACAGGGCTACTTTAAAGAGAGTTCCAGAAAGCCACTTTTCTGCCGTGTTAAACTATCCTGTTATATCTTCTCAACTGCCAAGACACATTTATCTGTAAGTGTTATGTTGTCATAAAGTGTCGGTTTGCGTAAAATACTTCTAGGAGGCATTTTGATTGTTTTAGGTTGTCAAATAAGTAGCGCTGTTTCCCTAGACGATTTTCAGTGCAAATTAGCATCATGCTAACCATTAGTTGTATATGTCTTTTTAGCTGTAGTTAAGTGTAAGGGAATTGTAATGTAATAATACTAATGTTAAGTTGTGTATGCGATTCATTCCAATACTTATAATGTCAATATGAGATATGATATAAAAGTCATGTCTCAAAAGTTTGTACGTTACAGATTTACTTTGCTTGGGTTATTAGGTGTGGGCCTGGGCTCGACTGGGGTTGCTAGGTGAGGGGTGGTGCCCGTCAATTGTGATGTAATAATCGGGAGGTTTTTGAAACGGCTCGTTTTCCAGGCACCAACAAAACATTTACTTATTGCCAAAAAGCAACTGGATGTTTTTTATTCAGCTTGGACTGTTTCTAGAAGGAGCCCAAATGGAAGTATAAAAACATGCAAAAAGTGATTTTTTTTATAGGTCATCATTAAATTCTAACAATCATCACCATTTTAGACAGATATACAAACGTTTATGAGCCCAATACCTCTAAACATACAGATAAAAGCTCTCCCTAAATCCCATAATACACCGATGCAGGTTTGTTATAGCAGCTTTGGCAGCCTAGCTGCTATTATTTTCCATTTATGAATCTGTGACAGTCAACATGTGTGCCACCTTTACAAAATGTGCTCTTAGTGTCACTTACTGTAGCAGGAGCTGACTCGGGGGCAGTTTTTAATGTGCTGTTATATTTCTCTGTCTGTTATGGACATACTGGGCCAAAAGAATAATGTCCAAACTGTAGCATCCACAAAGCCAAACCTTTACAAGTATGAATTTAGGGTCAAGCAAAAGGTTCTTCACACTGCTGTTTGCACTTACAATTTATTGATCAAGTCTGGTCTTCTGGGAGCTAAAATATGTTGCATTTAATGTGAGCAGGCATCACAGATACTCTAGCTCTAGTCTAGCTGAGTATTAGACAGGCTTGTGCTGCCTGACCTGACAGAAAGTGTTATTGTGTGTCTTTTCACCTGCCAGAAATATAGCTTCACTGTGAGCATGAGGTGGTTCATGTCATTTTCCATCCTGATCCCGCCAGCTCTACAAACACCGCTTCACCAAGAAGTACTTGGGAGTATCTGCTCCCCTTCCGCAGCATATTTATGTGGCTGCTGCATAGCGCATGATTTATGGCTCTTTAAATTTAGCAGCTCACATGAATTTGCTTTTGGTTGGAAGGGGCTGTTGTTTTTTAGCGCACCTTGTCTTCCTGTTCCCACAGCCCGGTGAATTCAGGCTCTGCGAGGCTGTCAGCAGAGTTCTCGAGGGCCGCGCATTTTTGGACGCTTTCCTCCGTTTTCTCCGGGTGTTCACTGTCAGAGCAGGTGGAGGAAGACCTGCTGACGTCACTGAACTCTCTCACAAGCTGGGAAAATATAAAGAAACACACGCTCACACACATAAAAAAGACTTATGTCTTGCCATGGTTGCTGGATAGCCCTTGAACTTTTTCACATTTTGCCAGATCCCAACAGCAAATTTATCGGATTTTATGGCCATCTTACATTTTAGACCAACATACTGTGGTGCAATGTGGGCTTTTGTCACCCAGGACCCCCCAAAACTAAATCGTTGTCCCGTTGAGAGATTCTGTAGATATCTACAGCTCCTCCAGAGCTACCATGGGCCTCTTGGCAGCTTTTCTGATTAATGCTTTCTTGCAAGCTTAAATGGATGGCTGTGTCCTGTTAGGTTTCAGATGTTTAATGCTTGGAATATTGTTTGACAACTTCACTCTACTATAAATTTCTCAGTAACTTTGTCCCTGACTTATCTGCTGTGCTCCTTTGTTCCTTTAATGCTGTTGGTTGTGTTTTTTACTGATGTTCTCAAACAAACATCCCCTTCAGATAACAGCTGTAAGTCCACTGAGTTTAAATTACACGCAGGTGGACTGTGTTTAAAAAGTAGGCATGTGGGTTTCTGAGGTTCATTTGGGTGCAAAAGAGTAAAAAGGGACTAAACTCAGATACACACCACACATTTCAGATTTTTAATGTTCTTTTCTTTAACGTTTATCATTTTCTTCCAATATTCACAATTTTGTTTTGTCTGTCGCATAAAATCCCAGTAAAAGGCGTTGAACTTTGGTAGGCATGAAATGCCAAAATGTGAAAATGTCAAGGTGTACGAATACTTAACGGGGCACAAATAGCATCATAGCTGTTGAGCTCTTCTCACCGGTGTCGCTGTCTCCTCACAGAGTGATGGAGGGTTAGGATCCAAATAAGACAGGAGCATGTCTCTTCCTGTCCTCAAAGATGAGAACTTGTCATTGGTTGGGGGTTTGGGGGGCTGTGACTGGTTCCTTCTTCTGCTCTTTAGCAGCTGCTCCTCCTGGAGAATTTTTGCAACAATCCCCGCTCGCTTAGACTTCTGGCTCTCCTCAAATTCCCTTAGAGGTGTAAATCAGCAACACTGCATTAAACTGAAATGGGGTCATGTATTCCTCAGCACGCGGAGAGAGAAAACACCCACACATCGCCGCATGGAGTGGGAGTGAAGGACATACATGTAGCAAAGGAAAGGAGAGGAGGAGGGAAGAGGACATACTGTTGTTTTCGTTTCGTCTCCTCTAGCTGTTTCTTCTGGTGCATATGTCTGATGCTGTTGATGCCTTGGGCCTCCAGGGCAACTTGTAGTTGTCTTTCCTGCTGTTCTTTCTTCTGGGCTTCTTTTTTGGCTCTATTTTGCCGAACCCGTAAACTCTCCTAAAGTATAAAAGTTAAATTAAGAAAGCTATATTTGACCAGGGGAAGACTTGAATTGGAGAATTCATCTGGGGAAGATGATCGCAGTACTGCAACAATAACAAGATTGTCGGCGAAAATTGACATAGTTAAGCATTAAATGTATTAAAGCTAAATGAGAATATATCATCTTTTTTACAGTAGAATTGGGAGTGAATATAAATCAGCAGATCCAGGTTCATTGCAGAATGGATTGCACACATAATGCATATGTTACGCACGCATAATAAAAAAATGACATTTGCAACCATATTTAACTTTGTTGCTTCTTTTAATTACCAACTGCAACTCTTTCTTTCCATCATACCTACTAATTACAGTTTAAACCAGTTGGAAGGTTGTTGACCTAGTAGACATTTATAAGTATGCCTACAGCAATTAAAGCATGTGCAGGCTATGTAAAGAAAAAAAAATCCAAAACCAGAAAAACATTTAAAGCAACAGTTAAAATAAGAGTTGTCCTGCTGCTTACTTGGTTGGCTGCTATGTTCGATTTTAGAGACTCTACAGCCTGCATCCTCCTTTCGATAAACTCCCTGTTCTGTTGCTCCTTCTGGGCCGCTTGCTGATGCAACCTAAAAATAAAACGGACACAAGCAGCATAGAGAAAGGTAAAGACGAAGCAAGAGTGCTTTTGCTGCTTGACAGTGCAGCAAACTCCACACTAAAGTCTTAAACCGGAAATGTGATTTGACAAAGCAGTTCTTTCTTTGCTTCATTTTTTGCAACTGTGTTTTGGTGACGGAGGTTCTTGCACTGAAAATATGTGAATTTCAACCCTTTAAATTCATTTAATTTCAGCCCTTTAAACACCCTCCCCCTAAAATGAGTGGCCTGGAATTGTAAAGGATGTTGCTTAGCATTCTTAATTAAACAACTGATGTGAACAAAGCAGCAAGGAGCTAAAAAAGGAGAGCAAGTCTTAGTAGTAGCAGAGATTCTGCATGGGATTTTGTGGTCACTTTGGATTTGAACAGTGGTGGTGGTGGTATAAATCACACTTAGGCGAGCACCCTCCATTAGCTCCTTTTATACGCAAATGTCAATATATTATAAGTGGAGGTTTAACCGGTTAGTTTTTACTCCTCTGAATGGTCTGACGCTAAAAGAAAACACTGAAAATGCTCTTTTTTTGGGTTTTCGCAAACAGCCTATGGTTTTATTAAATCTGAACCAGTGTTTTGAATAATTCTGTTTGGTTTGGTGTTGAATGGTCCAGTTCAGATTTCACTCGTTTAATGTTAGATTTTAAACAAGAGATGATCAGATGTGGTCCAGACTCTTCAAAACAGTGAAATAAGTCTATAACTGAGTACTGTGTTGGAACATGTGAGTCATTACTCAGCCACCATGGCCGGCCATGTTTTATTACAGTGCTTCCACCGAGCCTGCTCCCCACTCAGTGTACATGCAGGGACGTAATAGAACACTTGAAAAGTGACAGATTAGGTTTATCACCCCCCCCCCAAGTGCCTTTGCACTGGATTTGTATCCCTTTATCAGCTACAACACTAGTGCCTGAATCAAAGTACTTTCATGTGTCCTGTCAATTTTCCTTTAATATATAGGTACGCCATGTCAGCGAATTATGAATAGGACAGGTCCACTTTCCACAAAGTCTCCAAAGACAATGAACATCTTTGTTGCGGCATGACTGTTGATGCTTTATTGGTGATTACCTTTTAATGGTCTGCTTCAAGTACTTGGCAGCTTTCTTTTGGCTTGCTCGAGCCTCCTCAGTCTTCCTTTGACATTCTGTCTCCTCCCCCTCCTCCAGCTTGGCTGCCTGTTTACTATCAGAACACAAACAGCAAGCCTTCATTTCGCTTCTTAAATGTATTTTTCTTACTCCCGTGTAATTGAAAAATGGTTTGATCAATCGAAACGTTATATCAGGAAGCTATAATCTATTTTTTGTGCAAAATACATATAGATATGCTTCAGCGTGATGAATGATGTGAGCTGTCGTGGCCCTTACGCCCGCAGAAGCTTCATCTTGCGCTGCTGGTTCTGGCTGGCTTTCCTCTCCTGCTGCAGCCTTGTTACTGCCTTCTGTGCTTTGAGGACCTGGAAGAGCTGCTCTTCTTCCTGCACCTCCTGGCGGAGTAAGGAGACTCGGCCAAGTTCCACCTCCACCTCATTCAGCTCCAGTCTGAGGAGCGGAGAAATTTGGACGCGAGCAGAAACAAAATGTACCAGTCTCTCTCTTATTATAGTAATAATCTAGTCCTTAACTTCTGGCTCTGACACAACACAGGGAACTGCAGATTGGAGTGTGCGAGGGTTATCAAACATTCAAACATGCAAAAGAGTTTAGCAACGCTTGGCAAGAAAAGGTGACTTTATTTTATTTATTAGTACGAAATAATATAAGAAAGAGTCGACAGTAAAGCCCGTTACTTGGCTGTCTTGTTATTTCTCTTGTTGGTGAGCCCATTGCTTTGTTAGTTTGCATGTATTGGGGCAGACATGTACACAGGTTTAGTTTTTTTTTTTTTTTGGGATGTCTCATCTGTGTTTCTTTTCTGTTTACTTCCTCAAAGCTGAGGCAGGGATCAAATCAAAGCAAATGAGAGGACTTCCCTTTTCATGCAGCACTAATGCCTGTCAGACCAAGTTGGAACAAACAAACCATCTTCATGTTGAACTCACTCTTGCTGCCTCAGCTCAGCGTGGATTTGGCCGCGCAGCTCCTCCTCGTCCTGCAGCTTTTGACACAGGAGCGCATGCTGGGCTCGCAGGCGAAACACCGCCACGCTACTGAGCAAGACAAGGAACGAGCGGGATGAGACAAACAGCTCTGGTTTAAAATATATGCTCATAAATACTGAACAGCTGATGTTTTTTATTTTAGATTTACCTGTTGTCTTTTGCTTTCTGCTGCTCGATTCCCCACTCCAAATTCTCTCTCTGCTCCAACCAGCTTTCTATATTTTGACAGCAAAGTTTCAGCTTTTCTCTAAAAGAAAAAGTTTAAAGAACAAAAGTTGCTTCGGTGAACATGGATGCAGAGTTTTGCGGTTATTTGTTACCTTTTTATATATTATTTTTGAGTAGTGTAAAAGATCTCCATCTCTCTCTTGGTTTCCTTTTTTTTTTTTTTTAACTTTTTAGAACCAAGAAGAGCATCCCTTCCTACAATATGATTCTGCTACCACCATAATGTTCCACCATGCCGACTGTGCAGTCAGGGTGAGGCGCTGTGATCGTTTTCTGCCACACACACTGTTTTGCATGTGAGCTAAAAAGTTCGGCCTTGGTTTCATCCGACCAGAGCACCTTCGTGGATATGTCAGTGGTGCCGTCTGGCTTCTGTCAAACTGCAAACAGGACTTCTTATGGTTATTTTCTTTTCCAACAATGGCTGTCCTCTTGTCAGTTTTCCATAAAGGTTGTGTTTGTGGAGTTAAAAACTAATAGTTATTCTCTCATTTTTATTCTTCCACCTGAGCTGAGGATCTCTGCAGCTCCTCCAGAAACACAATGGGTCTCTTTGCTGTTTCTCTGATTATTTTGATTGTATGTCAGTGTAGGTAGACGGTAGCATCTTGGAAAGTTGCAGCTGTTTCAAACTCCTTTCATTCAAATGATGGACTGAACAGTGATCTGTGGGACGTTGTTATTTAACCCCGCCCTGCTTAAATATTTTCCACAACTTCATCTGTGACCCGTCTTCTGCGTTCCTGGGTCTAAACGATGCTGTTTTACGCCCATTCTCTATCAAATCTCCGAGGCCTTTGTACGACAGCAGTGGGTATGCTGAGACTAAATTACAAATCCGTGGACTCCATTTATTAACTGACTTCTTAAAACAATTAGCCCAGCTCAATTTTAGTTAGGCGCATGAGAAAAACGGCGCCTGAACACCAATGCATGTCCCACATTTATATTTGTAATTGATGCTTGGTTTTCAACCAATTTTCCTTCCGCTACAAAATTAGCCACCACTTTGTGTTGGGCTGTCTAATAAAATACCAATAAAGCATTTAGGTTTTTGTTTTGTAATGTAACAAAATGGGAAAAGTTAGAATACGTTTATCAGACATTATCCTGCTGGACTGGATTATGCTCTCTGGCGTTATGGTAGTAAGATTCCCTAAAGCAGCAACGAAAACAACAAATAATTCTACAGGAAATAAAGTAATCTAGTGAATACGTTCTGGTAGTTCACGCATCGATTGTTGTCCAAATGTTCTTTTCTTCAGTCAAAAAAAGCCACCTCCTGCGATGGAGGGAAAAATACTCTTATTAGAGGAAATTGATGCAGACTGTAACATCAAGAAGGCAGGCCGTTTGGAGGCCAGCTGTGCTTAGGTCCCATTAAGCTGATGCTTAGTCAGAGAGCACTAAAGCTCCTCACTGACCACTGCTGCTTTGTGCTGAAGGATGATGACTGACATTTTTTTCTATGGAGACTGCATCACAGTTCATCAGGTGCTTAATGGCTCGCCATGCAGACAAATAAAAACAGGGAGGAAAAGTGACGGGAGAGGTCATTACTAGAAATGTTCTCTCTCCGGCAGGAGCGATTTCCTGCAAATGGCTGAATCAATTGGTACAGAAATGATTGGCCCCGTGTGACAAGGCCAACAGAGCGAAGATTATGGAAAACAGGAGTCACGAAACAAACAAACAAAGGAAGCAATCTGTACCAAACCTGAACGCCAACAGAAACCGCTCGGGGTACAGGCATTGATGTGCATGAGCAGGTGTTTCCAGAGAGGCACATCAAATCTTATCTGGGTTAAACAGGCAAGTTAGCGCTAGAGGTTGATGAATGCCAGGTCCAGACCTGGCTGTCTGCACGTCATGCTCCTTCTGTCGATGAAAAGCGTCCAGCTGGTCCAGGTTTCGTCTCAGCTTGAACATCCGTGCCGTCTCGGCATAACTCCTCCTCTTGCCGTTGTCGGCCCCACGTGCAAGGTCACCATCGCTGTCGCTCTCCCTTGGGGGAAATGAAGAAGGGCACATGGGGAAAAGAACGGATGGTTAAAGTAAATCCTTGTTGTGCTTTATGTAAATACAAAAATGCACAGTGCTGGCCGCATTTATGATACCCCCGGTGAAGATGTTTATAAAGTCTTAACCTCTTAGGACCAGCCCCCGCCCCCCACGCCCTCTTTCTGAATTTTTGCTCAAAATAACATACTTAAATCGAATCGCACTTTATTCAGCAATTACAAACTCCATTTAAATAATCTTGGCTTAATCTTAGATAATCTGTGGATACCAAATGTTTTTTTTTTTTTTGGGGGGGGGGGGGTAATCTCATGTTAAGACATAATAGTTTTGTCTATTGCTGTAAATATGTTCAATTGCATTTCTTTGTTTTTGTGTTTGTTCATTAAAAAAATAACACTAAAACAAGAAATGTTTTATCTTAGTTTTTAACAGAATTACAGATGGCACATATAATCGAGCCCCTGCTGAAAGTTTCTGTATACTGTACAACATTTTAAAAAGGTAGCAGCGATCTGTGACCATTCTTCTCCAGATCATCCAGAATCCCGGACCATCTCTTATGAGCTCTTCTCTTCAGCTCTCCCCGCCTGTTTTCTACAATATGTAGGACTGAGGACAGAGACGACCACGGCTGCTGTATGTTTGTTGGTGGCGAACCAATTCGCTGTTTTGTATCATTACCCTGTTTAAAGGCAGAATTTACCTTTTTTTTTTTATCTGAAAGCCTTTGATTGGTATGCTTAGACATTTTTCATTTCCCTTCAATGGGAAACAGGCTCACAGCATCCCCGATCCTCCACTACTTCACAGCGGGGCATGAGGTGCTTTTTCACGTATTCGTTAGTGGTTTCACACCAACCTCACCTTGACTGTTTCTTTTTAATGACGGCTTTTATCCTAGCATCACTCCAACACAATCAGTATGGTATATGGAGAGCATCCAGTGATCGTTATGGAGTTTTTTGTGACCTCTGTATTCTATTCTTTGGTTAGGTTCTGTAGCGGTATACCATGGTTATTTTTTTTTTATCCTCCTTACTAGGGCTGAACGATTTTGGAAAATAATCTAATTGCGATTTTTTTTCTTAATATTGCGATTTAATGAAATTTTTTTCCCCAGTTTAATTTATCATGTGTTTTAAAATATATACAAACAACAAATCTATTTGTTTCCTCGCTGTGTGGATTAGGTGCTAAAAGACCCGCAGCATCTAAACTCGGTGCAGTAATGATTGTGTTCTGCCTACAATATATTTCAACCATAATTGCAATTTTGACTTTTCTCTGCATTAACCACAAGCAACAAAAATGGTCTCTAAATAAAGATGTTTGTAAACAAGGACTATTTTAAACATGAACTTTTAATGTTTCTATTGATCATAATATTATTCAAGAGAACAGCTTTTAATTTAATTGGACATCAACCCTTGTTGAACATAAAGTGCAACCAACAAGTAAGTCTATGTATTAAACTGATTGACCAGTACTTATTGCTATGTTTGATTATACAAACTCTAAAACAAGTAATAAAATTAGATTATCTCACTGCTGCAAATGTCTTCCCTTCCATGTGGAGACAAACCCACTTCAAACATATTTCTAACACCTAATGGACGCGTTTAATTCCCTAATTGTTACATAGCCAAAAATTGCAGACCTCTGCGATTTGGAAATTGCGTTTTTTTTAAAATCACGATTATATTGAAAATGCGATTAATTGTTCAGCCCTACTCCTTACTATTCTGCTCAATAGCTTGTTTGCAAAATAATATGCGACCTCATACAGCCTAGTGGCAAGACGTTAAAAGAAATTGGCCTCAGTGTCAAGTCATGTTTCTATTCCAGAGAAACAATAAATCATTGATCATGAACTGAGTTCCTAGAAACTCTTTTCAAGCAGTAAATCATAAATAAATACTTCAGTAACATTTATATTAAAAGTATTGTCACTGGGACCATAATGCCATTGTTGTATGATGTCAAATAGTGATTTTTGTTAAGAAAAAAACTATTTGTTCTTATGGTTGGTTTTTACCTTCACTAGAAAACACGCACACAAACAAAAAAACAAAATTAAAGCTTGGATTGCTGTTCACAGTACGCTACTTTCAATAAAACAAAATTATTATTATCACTATTTTTTTTTTTTTTTTTACAGCTCTTTAACAGGAAGTGCCAATGATTTTGCCCGACACTGCATTTATTCTTGGAGAGACTGGTTGCACTCAGGCAAATAATGGAGAAAATACAATTTATCAGTGCTTGATAAACTGGGTAATGAAAGGCTTGTTGTCAAACATTTCCACACTGAGACAACTGCAACGGGGATAAATGACAAGACACAGGACAAGAGAAGCATTAGTGAATAAATGGGATTTTCGTTGTTCTGTTCCCATTAATCAGTTAGAAATACTTACTCAGATAAGTCCTGCAACCACACCAGATCAGAAGGAAGGTCTGCCTCTTCATCCATACATGCCTCCTGATCTAGACCAAAGTCTGGAACATGTGACCATCAACATCCTCATTTACTGAAAGTCAGGAACTCCAGACTGTGTCACTGTAGCCTATACTGTGATGTTAGCCTGAGGCTCAGCCGCTTCTTACCCTCTGTGGCATCACCACTGCGGTGGAGCACATCCACCAGTCCACACCTCACAGACCCACTTTTAGGTGAGCTGTCTCTGTCTTCAAAGTCCATTAAACCTTTTTTTAAATGGAATACAAGAAGTCAAACCTATCGAAAACATAATTTGGCTTTCAAAGAACGATTAAAACAGGCTAAAGCGATGAAAGTAAACAAACAAACTAACTAAATAGATAAATACAAATACCAAAGCCTCTTTAATGGTGTAAACAAGCTTGGAAATTAACTTTCAAAACACCGTTCTAGAAAATCCAAAGAAAGCCTAGCAGCAGTTATTTCGGATCTCCAAACAGACACCGGAAGTGCGGCTTACCTGACAGGTGCTGCTAGCTTAACTTGGAATGCTAGAAAGCTACAGAACCAGTGTAGCTAAAGGCTTTTTTTTTTTTTTTTTTTAAAGTTCGCCACGTTTAAAACAACGTTTACAACAGTGACCAACAAGGCTATGAAACAAATACCTGTTTTAGTGAGACTTTTCCTCACGTCTAAAAAAAACTTTTATCTGAAGCAAGTTTTGTCCTCGCTTGCTCCCACAGTCTCCAGGGAAACGGGACGCGAGGGGCGGGGCTTAGCCCTGAAAGCGTCATTTTCGGTCAGACGTAATCGGCGTCTGTTTTGGTTTTGTGAAAAGTTTTTTCGGCTCCAGAGCTCTGATTAAAACACGCTTTAAATGCGGCATGCTTTGCTGTGAAGGCACACACAAAGCGATAATCCCAGTTAATTTGGAGTGATTGGTGAATCCTTGTGTCCAGCAAAGTGTCAGACACACGAGTGGAAGGATTGCAACTATACACCTGAAACCCCAGGGTGAGTAGTTTATTGTAGTAGCGCAATAACATTGCATATCAGAAAGATTTATTCATGTATTTGATTGTAATTTATTTATTATTTTAATATTATTTTATATTTTACTTCTGCCCCACCTGCATCCATCTATCTATCTATCTATCTATCTATCTATCTATCTATCTATCTATCTATCTGTCTGTCTGTCTGTCTGTCTGTCTGTCTGTCTGTCTGTCTGTCTGTCTGTCTGTCTGTCTGTCTATCTATCTATCTATCTATCTATCTATCTATCTATCTATCTATCTATCTATCTATCTATCTATCTATCTATCTATCTATATATATATATATATATATATATATATATATATATATATATATTGCTACAGGTCTGGAAAAAAACAGCTCACTGTAAAGCTTTAGTTTGTGTCCTGAATTAAGCATTTCTACATTAGATCAGCCAGTCTATTCCAGTGATCTATTCAAGCACATATCATTTCTCTAAATGAGCTGCTGATCGGCTGATTAGGCCTACTTCAACCCAAAATCAATCTGAAAGACCGAGGAATGAAACCTTTGATTATAAATACAGGGTATTCCACAAAATATAGCTTTCTGAACTCTTCTTCAGCTAAACGTTAGTATTCTGTCATTTAGAAATATATATATGAATTAGTGTCTGAAAACAAGCAGTTGTTGTTTTATTGGTTTTTCATTTAAAGAAATATTCAAAAGGACAATATTTTGTTTTAACTTTATGAGAAATGTGGTTTATAGTATAAAAGCAGAAATGCTGGATTTTTTTCAAGCTCTTACTTATAAATAGTAAAATCAGAGAAATTCAAAAATGTTTTATTGTTCTCCTAACTTTTCCATGAGCTATATTTAAGGTATACTTTTAGAATATTGTCTATATGTAGTCTGTTCTTGCTCTGTTGATAGTACTGAAAAAAACAGTACTATTTACATTTTAGCGTGCTATCTTTCTCTATATAATGAATAGATAAAAACCAAACACTTTGTTGTGCAAATTCCAGTGGTTATTTCAGGATGGGAGAAACGGTTTGAATTCCCACTTCTAGTCTGTTTCTTGTGTAATGGAGAGGCACCAATAAACTTGGTGGGAGCATTGCTGCATTTACACTGAACCCTTTTCAATTTGGCACATAAAAAAAAGAAAAAAAAATCTAAATACCTTGTAAAAGACATTTAGACAGAAAGTGAGATACAAACAGAGGAAATAAAAAAGACTAAACTGCCAGGTTTTTTGTGATGAAAACATTTTAGCAGGATAAATTCTTTCATACCCTTTTCCATTTTTTTTTTTACTGTGAAACGTATCCTGCATTACTCAACTAAAAAACAAAGAAGTATGGTACAAAAAAAGCTACAATAACTTGGTTGCCATTATATATGTTTACTCACCCTTAGACTTTTACTTAGTTGACCTTTCAATTCGATTTTCTGCGTTTAGTCTTATTACGTTTGTAACAGCCAGTAAATTGACTGTGAAAAGGTTAACTGTCCTAGTAGGTTTTAGTTTTTACGTTTCTATTACAAAGCATCAAAATAATTTTGTACAAATGTATCCGTCAGACAACGGGGACAAATGAATGTACTTTATGGAATAACAGTGACCTCAACAGTGACTTTTGTTCATAGTTAAATACAAGAAGCTGGTCAGGAAGGCTGCCATGAGTCTGACAGTAACACTAAAGGGGCTGGAGGAATTTCTGGTCTGTACCAAATATGTTCTACATTTGGCAACTGTTTGCTGTATTCGCCATGTCTGGAAGTAGGATTAAAAGAAAGAAGCCTTTTGTTCCAAAGAAAATGTCTAAACTGGACTAAAGATGTCCTAGTTTGAGTTTCTGTTTTAATTTAGGTTCTGTTTTGGTATCTTTCTTGTTTTGTTTCTGTTACAGTTTATATTCAGTCTCAGTCTCTGGTTTAAGTTCTGTTAGGATCTCAGCACTGATGCCTGGTCTGATCACTCCACACACCTGCCCAGCTCCACCCCTTCTGCAATCAGCCCTCACCGGATCCACCTGTTCCCACCACTATATTCAGCCTTCAGACCAGTCATCAGTGCCAGATCATCCGTGCCAGTCTGTAAGTCTAGTCCGGCATTCTCGGTTCTTTGTTTGCATGTCGACCTGACCTGATTAGCCTCCGGATTTCTGAGCCAGCCTGACCTCTGATGTACCTGTTTACCGGTTTGACCGGTTTGCCTGACCATTTTTGCCTGTACACCGCCTGCCTTCGTCGCTTGATCTGGATCTGTTACCGGACTTACTGAGTTAGCCTGACCCCTGTCTGTTCTGACTGCCTGCTTGTTGCCTGACCGGATCTGTCCTTTGATTTTGTAGTTAGCATGACCCCTGCCTAGTTTATTTTATTTACTGACGTTTGGGCTTGACGCCCCTTTTTGGTTTTGGCCTGTTTACTAAGCTGTAAATAAATAGTCTTTTATTTTGAACTTCTGCTGGGTCCTCTGTCTTGGTTCATGACAAAAGACTCCCAAAATCCTGAATGTCATTTGGTCTAACAAATCCAAACTTAAGCCTTTGAAGCATGGTGGTGGCAGCATCATGCTTTGGGATTACTTTTCTTCAGGTGTGTCTACAAGAAAGCTGTAGATGAAGCATCGCAATGAGTTTAAAATGCAAATGTGACCTGTAACAACCATGCAAGGAAGAAGCAACATTATTAACATCAACTACTTTCTGTTGAGATCTTTTAAAAATTTCAAATAAATGATGTCAATTGTGCTGTCGCTATGTCTAAGTTCCTCGTTCTGCCACCCACAACCAATCAAAAACAGGAAATCATCAGAGATTCTGGACAGGGATGAAGTGCATTGCAGTTGTGTCAGTTTTCTCAATTTTAAAAACAACATTTAATTTAATTTTTTATTCATTTTAGGACCTGGGCTGAAGTTTTACAAAAGACATCCAGCACATGGAGGTATCGAGTATGATTCAATGCTCCGGTTGGATTATCTGTGTGATTAAGTCTCCCTCCAGCATTTATTGTTGCTGGTTTGCGGACGTTTTTATGCAATTATAGCATGGCACTCTTTTAACACTTTGAAGTCACTCTTCTTTACATTTCTGATGGCTCAGGACAGAAATAGGGCAAAAAGAAAGATTTTACAATGTTGTGCCGTCAAGATCTCCAGCTTTAGACACAATTTAGTGCACTCATGATCAAAACCTCCTATATCCTTTAATATGATTTCTGTTATTGTTGTCAGGAGTTTTTTTTTTTTTATTACTGTACTGATATTTAATCTTTGATCACGTCCACTGAGACTGCAGTAAGTATATCTCCTAAAACTAGGCTCTTTGGTTAGTGTTTTAATACCGTCTGTCATGACTGATGTTTATGTGCTTTAGAACTGAATTACGTAACACTCAAGAATCACACAATAGATGTAAAAACAAAGGCAAAAAGGTCTACTCCAGGAAAAAAAAACAGATAATCTTATTGATTGAATGCAACTTTTAGCTGTTTGGGGCTGGAGGCTGAGTCCAAGAAGGAGCTGTGCTTTTTCTACATCAATGCCTAGAGATGAAGTTTAGCCTATATGAGATATTTTTAGTGACTATGCTAAAAGGGCACAGTGACACGCTAGAGTTCCTTCTGTGAGAACATGCTTCTAAACATGGGCAGCTTTTCTTTTGGTGCACTAAACCCAGAAAACTCCACAAGATAAGATATTTTATGAATCTTGTGCAAATTTACGGAAGCATTAAAAACAAGGAATAAAAAAAACACCTAGAAATAATTTTCCCTCTATTGATCCAATCATGACAGAAGGATGTTTAAGCAGAACACAGTTAAACTAAATGGCTCACTGGGTAAATATGTGCAAAAAACAAACAAACAAACAAAAACAAAAAAACTCAAGTTCACATTGAAAATACAAAAGCATCTTCCTTGGAGTACATTTATTCAGTATGGATAAATACATGCCCTGTTAAGAAATTATTGGCTTAAAAAATAACCACTGTTGGTAAAATTGTTGGTCACCCTTTAAACTAAATATAACTGAAGGTTTTCTTTATTTATGACCTTAAGTTGATCAGGGTTTCTGTGAAGTTGTAATTGCTAATATATGCTGTGACACGGGGGCCCCATTTCTTGCAGCCAATGGCCATAAAACCAGATTAGGACAGATGTTTATTTTATCACCGGGCACAGTGAACAGGATTGTAAGAGAGGTCGAAAAATCTCTACAGCTCACTGCTGAAGAACTGCAGCAAAGTGCTGTCTGATTAGGTCTCCATAACAACTGCTAGAAGTGACTACAGGTTGTTTGAGATGCATGGCAAGAAAACATTTTCTTTTATTCTTACCATCAACAACATAAACATGCAGTGTTTGCTGCTGGGACTTTGACTGGAGTTATGTAAGAGGAAATTAAGATTGAACTCTTTATAAACACACAGCAGAGGGATCTGGCACCAATGCACAGAAAGGCACCTCCTCCCCACCGTAAAGTATGGTGAGGGGCCTGTGATACTGTGAGACACCTGCTTCTTTTCCCAATCCCCTGGAAACCTCGTTAGATTGCGTGGCATTGATAAATGATAGTGGATTCTGACAGTAGACTTGAAATAGGTCCTACCAGGGCCTTTCAGCAGGACACCTATCCAAAAACATGGGCAACAGAAATATATCAGTGGAAACAGATTAAGGGACCAACAATTATGCCACAAGAGATTTTGTTAACATATTTTTTTATTTTTTAAATTGGGTTTTCTCCCCTCTACTGAACATATTCTCAGTTTAAAGGTTAGAAGATATGTTTATTTTCCCAGAGTTAGATCGCGCTACTGAAGCTGACTTTATTTTAAGGCTTTTTCCACGTCTTTACCCGCGTACGATTCGCATCAGAGGGCTCCATATTGTGACCTGCCCTCCTTGCGCCCTCCAACCTCCATGGCCGGATTGCCTGTGATGTTCAGCGGCCAAGCAAGAAAGGATCGGCAGATTAGAGAGTTTCCCACTCCATCCCCACCTCTCTCCCTCCCCCTCTCCATCACTCTCTCACTCCCTCCCTCCATCCATCCCTCTCTCAGTCTCGCTCTCCCCGCTCTGGATGACAGGAGGCAGCGGCAGTGTTGGATCGGCTCTTTCAGTGCGCTCCGACCGGGATATTTCTTTGATTTCTCAGGCGCGCTCTGCGTTGGTGCGCTCAGGAACTTGGAGGATCAGGGGGGGATTCCATGATGGGGTCCACCTCACCACCATCGGCATCGGCTTCGCCAGCGGCGGTATTACCATCATCATCATCATCATCATCAGCAGCAGCAGCAGCAGCGGCTCCAGACTTTACTTTGTTCTCCGCTGCGCCGGATAAGGAGGAGAGCGAACTGAAATAAAACAGAACTTACCTAAAATCAAACTCATCGGCTTTCAAGGAGGGAAACTTTTTCTTCTTCTTTTAAATAGATTGCGGTTTATTCTAAGGGGCTTTGGAATGGAGAGCCTAACTTTCCTGATGTCCAGTCTTGCGGTGCTCTTCTTCGGAGGGGATATTTTCACCAGGTGAGAGCTGCTTTTTCTTTCTAACCACCAGGTGTTCCTGTTGCAGCCGAGCGTTTTCGGAATAACAGGTCACGATTAATCATTGACTCATATCAAACCAGAGACCACCACATGCAACAGATCTGTTCTACATCTTAATTAAAATCGCCTTGATGCTGTGCGTCATTATTAATCCACAACACATTCTAAGGAATCAAACACTAACTTTTATCTTTTTTTTCCCCACCACCTCAAATACCGACGAAAGCCTCCTTTATTCTCTGCTTTGCCTTTGGCGCAGCAGCCCTATGGTGCTGTTTACATAACGCTTATGCTTCCTTTTTTTTTTTTAATGGTGATGAATAGCAGGTGAGTGGGTGGTTTCGTGCGTGCGGCAGGTAAAAGCATCTCCAGCCTCCTAGGCCTGTTCAGGAGAGGTAAAATATGTCAGATGGTACCGTGATGCGAGGGGATTACGCATGCTTCATACGCAGGGGGAGCTTTTTGGATGCTCAGTTTTAAGGGGTTTAACCGAAGCATATGGTGTTGTGAAATAACAACAAGGACCAGGAGACTAAATGATCATTTTATGCTGAAACTGCAAAATTTAAGATAACATTGGAATCTGCTGTTGGCTTTCACTAAATTAAGTCACCTTCAGTAGTCGTTGCTTGCTGTGCGCTCCTTAACTGTTTATCTACATGACATTAGGTCTTTTAGTGCTGTAAAATATTTACTACTGTATAAGAATATGCCCCATTCTTGATCATAATCCCTTACTGATATTGTCCCTAATCTAAGAAACCCAACTGTGTTCTGATCAGCGTCCTCGGACCCACCTAACACACCACAGGCTTTTGAAGGCCCCCCACTGTAAAAAGGATGAAAGATGGCTCCACACCTTGGCTTTGGCTGAGATTTGGGGTGAATCTCTGCTGTTGTCCCTCCTGGCTCCTCCACCAGCAGAGGGAGTAACCACTGCTGTAATTGGATTTTCCTGCCTCCAGTCACCACTGCTGTTGTTGTTGTTTAGCCCCTGATACAATGCAGCGTTGGCTTTTTTTTTGGCACCTCATTATGTGTCAGCTTTCTCTCCCTCGCTGTGAAACACACACACACACACACACACACTCACATGCTTTCACATATTGCTGTTCCGCTTTTGGTAGATGAAAGTTGCAAATGGCTTTGTTTCCCCTCTCCAGCACCCCCCCCCCCCTCTCTCTCGGACCAGAAGTACTCAGATTCTTCTTTTAGCTCTTCGATTATCTATTTCACTAAATATTGTTCAGCTAAGTTATTCCTCGCCATCTTTGGTGTTGCGTGAGTTTCACAGCTTTTCCCTCCAGCTGAGGCGTCTCTTATTCTTTGATATAATCAACACTGCCTTCACCTAGGCTGCCTTGGAAAAGCATTCAAACCCCTTGAACGATATCTCGTTTTCACACGTTACGTCAACAGACTTTAATGTGTTTTATCAGAATTTATTAGACATACCGACACAAGGTAGGGCATAATTGGGAAATGAAAGGAACATGAAGCATGGCTTTCAAATTGCTTTACGAATGGAAAAATCCATAAAGTGTGATGTGCATTCATATTCAACCCCCCTTCACTCTGACACCCCTAGGTAGACCGCAGACCAAGCAATTGCCTCCGATAGTGATGTAATTAGTAAATACAGTTCCCCTGTTTGGAATGCAATCCCAGTATTAATACAGATTTACTGTGATGTCGTCAGAGGTTTGTTAAAA
The DNA here is from genome assembly GCF_011125445.2 of Fundulus heteroclitus. NCBI lineage: Eukaryota > Metazoa > Chordata > Actinopteri > Cyprinodontiformes > Fundulidae > Fundulus > Fundulus heteroclitus. The sequence continues at coordinate 10,555,380 of NC_046361.1, forward strand.
AACCGAGGAAAAGGGAATTTCACAGCCAGGATAAAGTTGTGGCAATGTTTTAATTATAAAACAATATCCCACGTTTTCAACATTTTCCAGAGTAAACGTAAATCCATCATCTGAAAATAGAGAGAATAAGTGCAGACCTCCGAAGACATAGCCCTCCGCCTAATCTGGCTGGTCAAGCAAGTCTTAATCAGAAAAGCAGCAAAGAGGCCCATGGTAACTCTGGAGGAGCTGCAGAAATCCACAGCTCAGGTGGGAGAATCAGTTAAAAGGAGGCCATTTCAATTGCAGTTTGCTGCAAGCCTTGCGAGTGACAGACCAAACATGCGGAAGACGGTGGTTTAATCAGAGGACACCATAATGGAAATTTCCGGCCAACATGCAAATTGCTATGTGTGGCAGGAAACGAACACTGCACACTGTCCTCACATGATCTCGACGGTGGAACGTAGCCGTGGCGGCATCATGCTGTGTGGAAGCTTATCTTCAGGAGGAGGAGCAGGGCAGCAGGCTAGTGTTGATGGGGAGAGGGACGGTGCTAAATGTAGAACAATCCTGGAAGGAAAATCTGTTAGAGCTGCAAAGGACTTGAGACTGGGACAACCTCTGATTGAGGTTGAGCTATCTTGCAAGGAAGAATCAGTAAACCATTATATTGATGTGCAAAGTTGAAACAGTTATTTGTCTTCTGAGGGTGGCTAAATAAAAATGCATGTCACACTTTTCTGGTTTTTATTTGTGAAACATTTTTAAAACCATGCATTCTCTTCTTCTCACTTTACACATTTGCACCAGAAGAGAATGGCTTCATCCACTCTGTTTTCATTCAGTCGTCACATACGCAGGCTATTTTAACAAATTCAATGGGAATCCCATCGTCAGGATCGAGCTACACAGAATCCAGAGAGCCCTGTGGAAACGGAGAAACTCCTGGCAGTCACTCGCTTCTCCAAAAGAACTCGATAGCTATTGGCACAATGGATTTGTTTTGGTCTGGGAAATATTGAGCTAACGCTACAGATATACTCACACTCAGGATTTAGTCTGACAGAAGGCAGATTGAACAGAATAGAAGGCTGCACCGGGCTGACTACAGTCACACATTTCATCCCATAATGTTCTTTTTTCTGTTTTCTTTCTAACTTTCACAACCTGAAGTGACGTGTTAATATCAGCTCTTTCTAGTGTGTGAGCAGTTTCACGGACAAGAACCCAAACTAAGAACCAGAACAGTGAATCTTTGTACTCTGTACTATAACGTAGTTAATGCTCAACACTGTTGCTTGCATCTATGCAAAGATGCTAACCAATGAAAATTTCACTCCCAACTTTGTTGCCTTCTTAGCTGTGTTTGCAGGAAAATATAGGCTCTCTCAGGAGTTTTTACATTCTGTTGAGTCTGCATTGCTTTTAATAAATTGACCTATTGCAGCTGCTAGCTCAACACCCAGACTTCTATCTGCTTGTACAGACAGAACCTGGGTGGTGATTCCAAACTTTAGCCAGCAGGGACTTGCCCCCCAGGGAGGACATTCACTGTTACGACAGAGCTGCAGGTTGTGATGCTTGATAAATGTAATAAATTACCTCCTGGCCACCGCATCACCAAATTGTGCCTTGTTCCTCTCCGTGATGCAGGTTTGTTGATACTGAAGACCATCGGGATCAGGCGAGACTTATTTATTGTCTGACTGTGGTCACAGCCAGCTGTCTGAAAACAGAGAGGGCCATAAGCTAATTGGAACCACAGAAGTATGGTTTGGTCACCATGATTACAGTGCAAAAGGGAAGAGTGTGAGAAGTTAACAGATGTTCACCATGGGCACGGAGACCATACTGATTTAGGGCTTTTAACAAGGATTTGAACTATTCTCTTTTTTCAGGGTGGAATGGTTAAACAGTAAAGATCAAGGATTTTTCTTTTTTGATAACAGGATTGGGTGCACACAAATTAAATGTTGAAATCGATTGTTTTTGCCGATACTCTAATCCACACAGAGTCATAATAATAGAGGCAAGTATGTGTCAAATAGATGTACAAACCCCTCTAACATTTTGCTAAATGCCTTCAGGATGATCTCAGCACCTACTTGTATTCGCTTTGGAGAAAAAACAACCCTTTTCTCGGACCGTCTTTCTTAGCTCTTTACACTGTAGGAACACCAAACTGTCCCCAAATATGAACCATTTAACTACTGATTTAAGATGAAGTCATCCTTCTCCATTATGAATTATGGGTAATCCCATGTAAAATGGCTAATTATGGATCCACCACAAAAACAGCTTGGAAACAAGGGACTTGGGTAGAACTAAATTAGTCTATACAATTTGTGACATAACATTGCTATAGTAGAGATTATAGTGTATTTGTCAATCAATCAATCAATCAATCAATCAATCAATCAATCAATCAATCAATCAATCAATCAATCAATCAATCAATCAATCAATCAACCAACCAACCAACCAACCAACCAACCAATCAATCAATCAATCAATCAATCAATCAATCAATCAATCAATCAATAAATCAGTCAATCAATCATCAGCACCAGGGCCAGCTAAACAGACCCTCAGCGTGATGCTGCCACCACCAACCTTCCACAATTAATACATTGTGCTTAGGTTTATACGCTTCACCTTTACTCTGTCAACCATTCTTCATGTCATTGGGATCAAAAGCTCAATCTTTGTTATCCTTGACCATAAAACCTTTCTCCACAAAACATTTGGCTTGTCCACGTGTGTCGCTGCAAATTTCAGGCGAGTTTGAAGGAGTCTGTTTTGGAGCAGGGGGCCATGTCCATGTGGATGTTAAACTGGCTTCATTTTGAAAACCACCACTGATATTCCAGCAGCCTTCAGTTTGTCGTAATTTGTGATTCCTTGCTCATCCCATTGCCCTGAGAGAGACAGTTTGGGTCAGATGGTTGAAAGGTGGACACACGTAAACATTCCTGTGGAACCATGACCACAAACACACACCAAACTGGGTTTTCGAGACAGAGCAGGCAAAGGTGAAGCTTCTGCAATGACCCTGATCTGAACACTGTTGGAAAATGTATGGATCAGACTTGAAAGCCCAGTTTGTGCCAGGACACTAACCAATTTAGATGTGCTCTGCCTATTCTGATCATAACAGTGGTTAAATGTACAGCTAGAATAATACCTGGACTTTGCTCTTGGCTACAGAAGGCGTGGGGTTTCTCAGCAACTCGCTATGGAAATCGAATCCAAATATTGGTGGGTGTGTATTTATAATTTAGATTGTTTGTGGATTGGATGAAATTCACAATGTTTTAAAAAGTTTTGCGCTGAATTCTTATTTTTAAAAATGTTATACAATCATTCAAATTAAAAAAAGAAAAAAAAAACATTAGTTTAACTTTGTACCTCATAAAAAGTACAAAGTTAATATTCCCTTCTTACCAATGCTGACAACATCTGCTCGTCTCACTGTGGATTCAAAACCTTCAGATATCAGCTCTTTGCCAATTCCCCAAAGGATGTTGATTCAAGCTTTGATATGGAGCCTCGAAACATATTGTTATTGCCATTGTAATTTATTCCCCACCAAAGAAAGGCAGAAGCAGCAAGACAAGTGTTTTTTTTTTCCTCCATGCACAAGTTGTAGAAAATCTGCAGGCAGGATGTAATTCCAGAAGCTTTTATTTCGGCCTTTTAGTTTTGACCATCAACGGTTGCCACACGCGTCCTTTAAGCGTGCGCCTAGGTGACTCCTCTGTCCCGGCTCATCTGTATGAGAGGCTGAGTCAGCAGATAAATCCCTGCTACCATACCAGAGAGTACACTTTCCAATAACACAGGGATTTAATTGTGTTGCTCTGACTGCCTCTTCAATGCCTGATATCTGCGATGGCTTCAGGGTGAGTTTATACAGCCACGTCTCAGTGCCTCCACTAAAAGTCTCCCGCTCAATCGAGGCTAACGCATCACACTTAAACTGGGAAACAGTTTGTGGCAGTAATTTGTTTTGCGTGCACTGGTGGCTTCTGGATGACTACATGCGCATTAATTATTTCGTTTGGCATGATATAAAATGCAGAAAATATTTCAAGTTATCTTTTCGGTCATAAAAATGGAAATTAATTTTTATCGTGAAAGTATATTCATTTGACAAAACCAACAGTTTTAATTTGCACCCTGTCTCACCTTAAGCATAAATATCCCTGCAGGGTTGACAATGTTAATTTATTCATGCAACACGCGGGATGCTTTGTGTTTCATAAGATCCAGCACAGGAAGACATTTGACGCGCTGTTTACTTGGAAGTCCATCATATCAATACCGAAGTGGTCACATGGATTTGGCCTGTTTACACACTAGATAGAGTCAAGAAGGTTTAAACGGACACAGAAAATATAATTGTTAGAATATTACACCTGTGGAACTTATCAGTCCAATAAACCCTCTGTATTTTCCGACAACATCTCTGTTACAGATAAGTCTTTTTATTTTATTAATTAATTATTTTTTGTATAAGGAATAGCTAGAAGTGTTGTTCAGGAAACCAGCATAAAATAAACGATCAGGTCTCAGATTTATGACTCGCTTGACAAAATTAACGTGGAGAACTTTACAGCTACTTGACAGCAGAAAAACAAGGACCACTGAAAAAATAAGTGATGTTCTCTGAATTTATTTAAAACATTATAAAGCAAAAACAAAAAATAAATATATATATCCTCAAAATATCCAGTATGGCAGGCAGGACAACAGCCAGGGCTGGAACTATGCTGTATGAGGATTTAAAATGAATTTATTTTAGAGGTCCACTTCCATTTGAGCTCATCACAAATATTACAGACTCAGGAGAGTCAGGAGCGATCAGCAGCGGGTCATCCTGGCATGAATGGTGTGCTGTCTGAGTTGCTCCTTCTATCTCAACAAGAGTGAAGCTTTGTTTTAAATATGTACAGAATCTCTAGCGTTGTATAATAATCCAGGTTTGCCCAGACTATAGTGTGGTTTTAGTGCTGGTCTTACACATGTCTCCCTAATTAAAAAAACATAAACAAAGTGTTAAAGCTTTTCTTTTTGTGCTCTCATTAATACAGTAAAAACTCATTAAATTTGAAAGTGTGTCTTAAAGAATCTATTTTGTGTAGAATAACCTAAGTCAAATTTGGCCTAATTATTTTTGATTCTGAATTTGGGACGATCAAATATACCCCAGGTGCCTGAAATTTTTTTTAAAAATCCCCTTTAACTTATCACCCATTAGGATGATGCAAACTTGATGCCAACTTCAGTGTCATTATCTAACCACACCGATTTTTCTCACAGTACTTACACTGCACACAGTACAGGGGTGTACGCACACGCCAGTTAATGGACATTAAAACTTAGTATGAACACTTGTGGGACGCCCCCAGCACGAGACTGTACCACCCTGGATGGTGGGCCATATTGTCTATATCTTTTTAGAACGCCAACTGGGACTGATGAGCAAAATGTAACGTAACCACAGGAAAAAAAGTTATTATTAGTTGATCTAGATGTGTCAGATCAGAAACACGCATCAGAAAAGATGAGATTATTTGTAAAAAAATAAAACGTTGATATCATTTTTGAATTGGGAAAATTTTGCCAAATATGCAACTTTAGCATTTATATACTGGTCCTGTGAAAATTGACATGCTCTCACGGTCCCAAGCAGGCGGGGGGCCCTAAACAGAGGCAAAGTTCACTTTAGCTTAGACCGGCTCTGACAACAACTTGTTTCTTTCATCAGCTTTGTTTCTTTATATGTTTTATTCACTTGTATTTTTAATTCCCAATGAAACGAAAACAAAATGAGACGACTTGCGCTAAAAACCAGTCAGGGATATCCTTGTTCGGTTGCCGATAGATGCTTTGTAACTTGCAAGACAAACTGTGGACTTTCTGTTTCAGGAGAACATAGAGCATGTTGGAGAACTAACGTGGGAAAAGCTTTTAGTTTTATACAAGCTGAATATTTGATTTTGTTTTGAATGGAATAGAACAGTCACATTAAGCAGGTCCACTATACCTCCACGGAGCCCCTGCCTCAAGGTGTTAAAATGGCTCCTTAGCTGTTGGTTGTAGACTCCAGTCTTTAAGGAAGAGGGAAAAATGAAAAAAAGTTAAAGAGAAGAATATCTTATCAATGGGTCCTGAGGTTATGCATCATCCATTGTACCTGTCAGAACGAAACTGCAGGAAGGACGGCCATCTGCACTAAGCAGCTGCGGGGTGAGACGGAGAGGACACAAACTAACACAGATTCACCAGGGCCAAATAACTGCTATGGGAAAGGAAGAAGAAAAACTTGAAATGCAATTAAACAATAACAGAAAATCCTTTGAAATTAAACTGCAGTTACATTTATTATGCTAATATTTTGCTGAAAAGCGTTACAGGTTTTCTGTGTGTATATTGAAGAAGTCAGCCAATCGATAGGCAAAACATAAAGCCAGTGTGTCTATAGTTGCACATGAATTTAAAACACACTAATTAATTACTGCAAAATCTGTGAGAGGAGACAGAAAACAAGGAAAAGGCAGAGTGGACCCAAGCAGATTGGGCTGAACTCAGAGAACCCCGTCTCCAAACTACAGAGTTTCGGGCGGCTCACATAAGGGCCACAGCATGTAGCAACCACGTAAGGGGTTTTATTTCTCTCAAAACATTTAGGCTTAATTTGTAAATATTTATGTTCTGTGTCAGTGTAAAATTTGCATATAGCATATACAGTACTTTCTTTTAACCACAAATAGCAACGTCAGCTCTGGTCAAACTGTCTAGATTGTCATCTTCACATTGTGTCGTGTTTCAACCACTGACTTCAATGTATTGGATTTGGATTTTTAGGTGATAGAACAATGCAAAGCAGAAGAAAACAGTAACTGTCCATTCATCTGTGGAAAACAGCTAAAGTTTAGTCAGAGAAAATCATCCCACAGTATGATGCTGCCATTACCATATTCCACAGTACACCCTTCTTTCACCTCACGATTATGCATTTCCTTTTGTTCATCTATAACTTATCACTGTTCAAGAATTATGAATATTTTAGCAAAGCATCGTTTTTCTATTGTAAATGAGTTAAACATGTGTGTCTCAGTGTTTCCTCCCCAGTTACAAAGACACACCACAGCTTTTTATTGTTCCCACATATGTGTTTAATTTTTGATACTCTTTAAAATTCTTGCTGTAGTATTTTTGGAGACTTTTTAAAAGCTCAGGAGCAACCTGACAATTAGTAAATACAACAGCCCAATGTCAAAGTCACATGTACATTTAAAGCTGCAGTAGAAAACATTTGCGTATATTTATTTTTTTACATTTTGTTTAAACTGGCACTATGTCCTGGCAACAAAATATGAGACAGATGATCTGTGGAAAACATCCAGCTCCTCTGGCTCTTCCCAGTGGTCCTACTGTCATTTGCCAAAATACACAGCTCCCGGTCAGAAACAACCAATCAGAGAGAGGAGGAATTTCTGGCTCTGACTGGCTGTCAGCCGTGTCAATCACTCATGTACGGACTGCTCATACCCCCTCATCCTGCACTGCGTTACCATCATTCAAGCTAGCTTACAGGTCTGCTGTCCAGGCGGGTTACAACTTCGCTGATGCACGTGAACTTTATGTTGCTCTGAAACAACCATGTTATACAGTTAGCTTAGCACGTAGCACCATTACGCTCACGGTCGAATTTAAGCGTAATTCTGACAACTTTCAGTGTAACAGGCCATAACGCTGAAATGCGCTGGATAAAACCTTGCTGGTTGGAGTTGCTAACTTACCCCATTCATCCTCCCAGGTATGATCCATGTCTGGTTGTGGATGCTGCTGTGTAATTTAAAATGTATTAAAGGTCAGTTTTAGTCTTAGATTGTGTGAAATACATTTCTAAATAAAGGCGAAAAGTCCGGTGCAATATATAGTCCGGTGCAACTTATACATGTTTTTTTCCTCTTTATGATGCATGTTTTTGACTGATGCAACTTATATACCAGGACAACTTATAGTCCAAAAAATATGGTACATAGAAAAACCCTGCATGTAAAAAAGCACAGGTAACATAGTGTCTTGCTAAAGTATTTGTACACACTTGACATTTGACATTTGTGCATTTCTTCATGGAAGAATCACAACATTGACTTTATTTTGTAGCTATTTTATGTGGCAGACCAACACAAACAACATTTTTACAAATAATTTTTGAAAAGTGTGGTAACTCTTTGGATATTACTATAAATAAATAAATCCTCAAACGCCTCACAGCTGAATGCAAGGAGTAGGGCAGACCTAGCCCAGACCGATCTCAGAGAATATCAGAAGGTTACAAGAAGCTTCTCACTGAACTTATTTCAGCCAAAGGTGTTAGGCGGCGAGGTGTCATAAGAACTTTCTCCGTTAAGCAATACATTTTTGTGGCTATGTATTGTAAAGTGAAACAACATTAAGTTTTGTTCTTTAGCTGCTATAAAATCAGTTTCTGTTTTCAGAGATAAAAGACAAAAATTAGCTGTTACACATCTTAATGTGAACATTAACAAACATCTGATGGGGTCTCTAATTTTTTCCCCCACACAACTATATTTCTGGATTGTGTTACTAACCAAGTCCACAAAAAAGAAATGTTTATTGCTGCCCACAGTAAACTGTGACTCTGATGTAGTGCACGAAGCTGCCGTATAGCGACTGATAGTTGCCTTCATTTTTTTCCAACAGGATTGTATTAATTTCATTTTCATGCCTCTCGTCTTTCACTTGTACCACTAAAACTAAAGAATGATTTCCCCTCAGGGGGACTGATGCTCCACTCATGTTCAGGTAACTGGTAGCGCCAGTATATAAAACTAATTAGGCCACCCGTGCGTGAGGCACATTACGTTCCCAAGCAGGCTCCATAAATTTGAGCAAGGCTGCCGCTCTTTGCGCCCTGCAACACCCCCCATCTGTTTAATGTTAGCTCACACATAGGTCGAGACTGGAGAGAGACACTTAATGAAAATAAAATGAAATAAAAAAAAAAAAGCAGAGGGAGCATCTGCAACTGAACATTTCCACTGTTTGCCGTTGAAAGTGGAGAGCTTCAAATATTTAGTGAGCCCCGAAAGCAATCAGATCTGCAACCTGTGCATGTCTCGTGACAGAATACGCTGATGCTTCATTTTCTCTTTCAGAATCTCGGGGCTGAGAATTTCACACTTTTTTTACTCACACGACCTCACAGCAGCCTTTGAGGAAGAAGCCTTGAATTAGAACAATGCTGGCAATGAAATTTCAGTAAATAGCTAATTTCTCTTTATGTTACAATATAACATCTCAGTAATGACTAGCGACGTAGCAAATAGAGAAAATATCAGGTAAAAATTCACACTTAGTAAATATGTTTTGTCTGTCACAGGCGCACGCTTCCTGCTCCACTGTTCTGCAGAGGCATGTTTGACCTTGGCATGAAGCAAATTTCTTGAAGGAAAAAAAAAAAAACCTCGTTATTTCCCAATTTAGAAGCAACCAATTAGTAAAAAAAAAAAAAAAATCCAGGAGCCACAAACTGATTAATTAGCTCATGAGTGTTCCCGCTGTTTGTGTGATTGCCAGGCTATAAATATATCTGGCACTACAGAATCAATCTTGAGAGAACAATCTTAATGACATGGCAAAATATTTTGTTTTCAGCGTTTCTATTTATTTCCCCCTTTTTCTTTTTTGTTTTACTATGGAGATTAGCTTCTCATGCTGCTCTGCTGTTTTATGCTTCTTTTACCTTCCCCCAAAATGTCCACCCCTATTTCAAAAAGGTCACCAAATGGCTTTTCACTGTTTGTCAATACGATCGCCTTTGATAAAGCGTCTATTTTCGTGACAATGCCAGGACCGAATGTCACGGAAACTTGTATTTGTTCCTTTCATTTAGTCCACAACTACTGGCTGTTTACGTCGTGTACACAGAACTGTGTAAAATGTGACTCTTCAGCTCAGCGTTTCTATAATTAATAACAGTTCAGCTGCCAGTGAGAGTGTGTCCTTATTCAACTCCCCTCTTAGTCTCAGTGCAAACCTGCCACCTAGTGGTTTTGAGCTGTGAAGTCCAAATACAGACTAAACTGTGGCTGGAAGCTCTTTGTCAGTCCTCTGTGGTCTTATGCGTCTCAAGGGGTTTCCATTTAAACCATTTAACAGTTTTAACTTCACCCTCGGTCCCTTTCTGGTTCATTTGCAGAGGAGATAGAGTGTGCGGGGTGCTGCTTTTGTTAATGTCTGAGTGTGTGGCGTCTGAGAGTTACAGCATCTGGAGCAGCATCTATATGAACATGTATGCAGTGGGAAAAAACAACAACCAAAAAGCAGATTTAAAACATACAAGTCAGGCTTTATTATATGGGGCTTTTTAATACAATTACAACAGCAAACGGGTTTAAATCGGAGGCAGTCCGTTCTTCCTGAAAATGTTTTGACACCTATCCAGGAGTCTTGAGCTCAAGTGCGAGCCACCAGAATTGACGTAGACTCCTGGATAGGTGTCCAAATGTTTTCAGAAAGAACTGAAGGAAAGTCCGGTTGCCTCCGATTTAAGCCTGTTTGCTGTTACGACGACCCGGATAACTGAGAATCTGCACAGGCAATACAACGACAGATCCTTTTAAAGGGTACATCTTTCCAATGGGGTTTTGTAAAGACATTTGCTATTTTGGAAGATCAACACGGTTATACAAAAATTGTGAAATCCCTTTTTTTCCATGATGCAGTTAAACTAAATATTTTTAATGTACATGTTTTGTTGCTTTTTTAAAGCTTAAGACACTTGCTGTAACTTCCTATGACAATTAAAACCCATTTATAATATAAATGCTAAAAATCAAAGTACCACCATCATTTAGTGCGGTATGGTGTGCTGATTTACTGAACTGCTGCTGGGACGAAACATCTGTACGGAAGCATCCGTGATCCTGGTAATTATTCAGATCAGTGTGAATCGGCTTGAATCAGTTAGTTTATTGTTACTGCTCTCACAGTCTATGGAGCATCATCAAACACTACAGCCACTTGGTTTTTCAACATCTTTCAGTTTCATATTTGGTTTTCTTAAATTAAGATATTTATAGTAAACATCAACGAAGACAGCGAATGTCAAAAAGCTAAACAGCAAAGGGTTATTCTAGCTTTACTCTGTGACTTAATGAGTGTGACTGTGGGCTGGGGTGGCTAAACGCATCAGTTTAAATCGCCTAAGATCTTGCCCAGTTTGTGCCACTCGTGTTTGAAGGCTGTGCAGAGTATAATGGGAAGGAAAAGGATGCTTTATTGAGCCCAGTCGCTGAAAACCAGGGCATACATTTACTGCCGTGTTGCAGAGCCTCATTTTTGAAAAACACTCCATAAGCGCTCTGAGTCTCTGGAGAGTAATTTCTGTGGCTCTGAATGACAAATGATTTTTATTTCACTTGTTGTTCAATAATGCACCGACTGCAGTGGTTTGAGATGCTTGGAGATTTTGACACATTGCAGACCTTTTTAGTTGAATATTTTTTTCTATTAGTCTTAAGTACATTTATATCTCTATTTAAAAACCCACTTATATATTTATAATTCCACATTTACGTTCCCTCCACTGATATTAAAGTGAACGCATTGCGCTGGGTTTGTGTAATGGTAAAAGAGATTTAAAAAAAATTAGCATTATAGGGTTCATAATTGCACAATGATTTTGGATTTCTGACCCACTTTGGGGTTTATACAGAATCAATGTACTTTTTTCATGCACTGTCCAGAATGAATAGATTACTCCTATGTTTTTTCTTTTAATCTTTACAATGACATTATTGTCACTACCCTGTATTTCCAGAATAGTAAACCCTCGCCTTTCTTTGCTTTAAGAGGACCCGGCCTTTCCAGCGTGCTACTTTTAAAGCCCACTCATGTCTTGACCTTTAGTGCAATTAATTGTGAGATGTTCCTGCAGTTCTTTTTAATTAGCTTTGCTTTTTTTTCCCTGCCATTTGTTTATCTTGGCTCAACTGCTTGCAGTACCTTTCTGCCTATCTGCAAGTTGCACCCATCCCTAAACAAATGATCAATTAAAAGGAGACCGAATGTTACTCTTGTGCTGGCTAACGGCTAAAACTGTTCATTTCTGACTTGTTTTCGTGAATTCACCTGATATAATTAGACCTTCTTTTCTGTCTGATCTGCTGAAGGCTGCTCTGTTTGCTGTTTGTCTTCTTTTAGGGCCATGCTGAGTGACATTGGGGACTATGTAGGTACAGACATTCAAATATCCTGGTTACCTAACCTGGATGATTTAATGAAGGGCTATGCCAGAAATTTTCGCCCTGGGATAGGAGGTGAGTATGAGATCTAGTGCTTGTGGTGTTGGGTTGTCGTTCGCCCCCTCACATTTACAGCCATCCTTAGCATAACAGAAGAAACACAACACGAACGTTCCCGTTTCACTCTCCGATTGAACCGTGTCCTTCGTTATGCTATTTTCTTGTGCCACATTAAAACATAGCTATGTTTACTTCATGCAAACACCTGCTCTAATTCTCCCAGAAGGCAAATCGTTCGTTAAGGACACAGAAATCATTTAGTATGAGAGGCTTTGCTAAAGGGATTAGAGAGGATGACGGCCCTCAAGGACGAGCTGCAGAGCAGGGAGGGGGTAGCACGAGCTCGGCACCCCCACCCGGAGACGTTGCTAAGAATGGCTGCTAAATGTGAAACATCCAACGACCACAACGATAGATTTCTCAATCTCACAGCTTAACTCAGCTGAGCCGAGATACGACAATGTGGGCGAGGAGAGCTGCTGGGACCGCATACACCGTCCTGTGCGCCGCACCTGTGCAGAGACCCGCATGTTGTCTCTACATTTATATCAGTGTGAAGTCATTGTGTGCTGAAGGGTTCATATAAACTAAAAGGGACTGCGTGACCATGGAGGAATCATGTCTGTTATTCTGGGCTATTCCCTTCATTCAACTCTTAATGAGGAGTTATGTTTGTATTATAAACATGAATATGGAAAAAAAAAAAAGGATCCATAATGTTTTGCAATTAAAATGATTTTGTGATGATAAGCAAACCTATTGTTTTTTTTAACTATAAGAAATAAAGTGTAAAAATAATACCTTTCTTGACATCTTAAATTCTTAAAATTCTCATGTTTGAGTTATTATAATGTTGTCATGATTTGTTCGTTTTTTGGACTTTTTCTAGTTTCAGCCTGCCACCTCTCAGCCACCAGCCACTATCAATCAGCTCAGTTTCCTTCCAGCCACCACTCTGCTCTTAATCTTAGTCTCCCTGTGAGCTCCAGCCGTTCGCTCGGCCCGTTCTGGTGCATCGCCTATTACTGTAACGGATGACGCTGGTGAACCCGATATTCAGCCAAACACAGAGTTATGATTTAAAAGGTTTATTGAAGGAGACGAGTAGTGGCAGGTGAGGCAGGCAGGCGGAACAAGACCGACCAAGGGTAGCAGGCAGCGACAGGCCAAACCGGTGAAGAAGGCAGGGGCTGACCAGAACAGACGATGCGGACCGAGGAACCATCAGAGCGGGCGGAGCGAGCGGCTGGAGCTCACAGAGAGACAGAGCAGCCTTGTGCAGCACGCAGACACCGGCAGCATACAACAGTGAAGGCTGAACACAAAGAAAACAGAAGAGTCCTGCTGGCTGGTCACACAGACTCTGGTAGAAACACGGCGGCAGAATACTTGAAGCCAGATAAGGCGAGACGAGATGTGTGGCTAAACAGGTGAGCAGAGTTGACTCTAATTAGTGCAGCAGGTGGATCTGATTAGGAGCAGAGCGGTGGCTGGAAGGAGACGGAGCTGATTGGATAGTGGCTGAGAGGTGACGCCCATCTGAAACTAGAAAAAGTCCAAAATAAACCGAAATTATGACAAATGTAAACCAGAAGTTCAATTGAATGAAACAAAAGTTAAAAAAAAAAAAGTAAGCCTTTCTTTGCAAAACATTTGTAAATTGCATTTATCCATTTGTCCAACAGTCTTCATTTATGTATGTTCAGCCTCCATTTCAGAAGTTTTCTTTTTAAGTGGAAAGTGCATCTCTCCTAAATGAACAATGAGCTCATTAAAAGAAACCCAATAGTTTCCCAGCAGTTCAAACAGATATTGTGTTTCTAAACTTTTACACTGCATTCACCCTTCCCTTAGATAATGGTTTTCATAAAATATTATAATATTATAATATAATATTAAAATATCTATATTTATTTGAAATAGGAGTGTGACAATCTGATTTAAATGCCCAGCAGTAAAGTTCCTGACCAAACCCAAATCCAGACCCAAGATCCAGGCCCAATACAATCGATTACTGGTATACTATCCAATTTTATTTTTAATTGCCCTCTAGTTGCCAAGTGGCAACAATTGGCATGGTCAATTTAAAACATATCACAGCTGTTTTTATCTGCATGACTTGCAAAACTGCAATTTAGCCCACAAACATTATTTTTGTAATGTAATAACTTACCGACTATAATGATGTTCACAGTGGCTGCTGCTGATCTGTGTCTCTCCGTGCCATGTGACCTGCTCCACGTTGGGTTCAGATATACAGAGACAGCTCTCAGTTTAAAGTAAAGCTGCAAGGAGAGCAGCTGAAACACCAGTCAGGAAGCTCTAGGGCATTTAAATCAAAGCATTACGTCAATGAAGTAAGAGGACAACCAGCAACCTTTTCTGTAAGTTTGGTCCACACACAAATAACTCGATTGACATTGATAAATGTTATGAGCTGAATTATCAAACTGCCTTTTGAGAAAACAAAATTAGATATGACTTTATTGAGGACAAGCCCAGGTCAGATATATGCTTAGGGGCTTGGAGCTGATTCCTTAGATTCTCTAATTGAGGCTAAATGTCTGTCGTTGTCAAGAAAAAAATTATGGCACGGCAACCAGAACTTCATAGGTGAGCGGGCTGAGTTGGCACAATTACACTGATGTGAACCGTGATGAACTAATTTAATCTAATGCGTTATTTAATTGCACTTTGAAGCTACCGAGTTTATCATGAGCAGGATTTTGATGTAGTAACAGAATGGGATCAACAGATGTCTTTTTGAAAATGACTTGGATTGGTATCAGAGACAAAAAGTCCTGATCAGTGGCGTCTCTGGCATGATAAGTTAAGTGGGGCACAAAAACTCAACACCTATTAGAAGCAACTCATTTTTTTTTTTTTTTTATGATGCCCACAACCTGGCTTTGATTAATGCTAAATTAAACACATAAATTAGCATGAACCAACAATGCCATTTCATATAAGCTAAATGTAATTAAATTTTTATACATAGAATAATAAATAAAGGCTCACTCATTGCTCACACATCAGTCCTTCAACAAACTAGCAAGGACAACCAACACTAGAGTATTTGCTTTTAGTTTGCATTTTCCTGTTTTATTTTGTTTAAATTGTTCTATATTTTATACCAACAGTTTTTTTTTGTTTCTGATTTTATTTTTCCATTGTTTTAATCATATAAAGCACTTTGCATTGTCCTTATACTGAAATATACTATACAAATAAATTTGCCTTGCCTAGACGGTCGCACACTATCCGGCAGAACGTAAACGTTACGTGTGCAATTCCAGTATTTTGATTGGACGATCCGAGTTTGAGGCCAGCTAATTTGTGCCCCACAGCTGTCTACCTAGAGCGTGTTGGGCATGCGCACTGGGATTTTAGATGTTCGTTATTTAATCAAACGTTGGTGGGCCGGCCACAATATCAAGGAGCCTCAAGAGGATTTAGCAGAATTTAACAGAATTTTATTGCTAAGGGAATCTGCCTTTTTTACAATATTACTTTATTATGAACGATCCTTTCCCAATGATTATTGTGAACACAGAGCTCCACAGCGACATCTGGTGGGGCCCGGCCCCACTGGCCCCAAATGCAGAGACGCCACAGGTCCTGATCAAGTATTCCCTAAACTGCTAATAAGATGTCCACTCGCTGATCTTTATTTAAAAAGAAACACTAACCCTAAACTATCCCTTTAATAAGCAAAATAATTTAAAGGGGCAAAATCTTTGCAGAAATTCAGGTAAAGGTAAGATTTTTACGCAAACCCAACGGAAGGCATGCATATTCATGTTGAGCAATGATAGTTGTTTTGTGTCTTTAAAAATTAGGTCCAAAGTTTATTACTTACGTCAGTTTTTCCTGCATCCAAAGTCAATAATCTGTAATGTTCCAAACATTCTTAAACAATAAGGAGTAAACTTCATCAAAAGATAGTACTGACGAGCAACACCAGTCATGGTCAAAACGGAAACATCGTCTGCTCGATTTCGCTGTCAGAAACTGCAGAGATGAAATCTCTGAAGAAATATCAGTCATAGACAAATTGGGCCTCGACTTGATTGTTTCTAAAAATCCGCTAAAATATCTGGATCATATAGATACACAACAAACTTATTTTTTTAAATCACTGCGAAGGTGTTTTTCTAAACCTTAATTTTTCTCATGAAAACATCAGCTTGTTTGCAGGTAAGCCAAACACAGCGAGATATCTGTGCTGGTGTGCTAGATAATTTTCCCAACGCTCAATAATAATAATAATAATAATAATAATAATAATAATAATAATAATAATAATAATAATAATAATAATAATAATAATAATAATATATAACCAATACATTCTATTAATATAGCTTTCATATGGGGGTAAGGTGCATTCAATTTTAAAGATTAAAGATTATTTATGGCATTACCTTAACTACCTTTGCCATAGCATGTAGCTGTTTTAAATCAACTAAATGCACTGTACGTACAAATGAATCTGATTACAGGCAACAGAAAACAGAAGAACTGAGTTTGGGAAGGAGTTGAATGATGCGGAAAGGCGCTGTATGATTCCTTAATGTTCAGCATATGCAGCCTTTGTGCTCTGCATCAACGAGCTCCCCCTGCAGCTTCTGCGCTCCAGCATCTGATCACCGAGGCACACTCCACGCTAATCATATGGCGGGCTGTTTAGTGAAAACAGCACGCCGCACATGTGTGTGTATGTGTGTGTTTGCAATATGAATGTTGTCTGAAGCTCACTCTGTGCAGATCCATGAGAGCCCCGTGCTGTTTAGAAATGCCCACAGTGTGATGCGCCGCTTAGTGTGGTTAAACTGCATAATGCTGAATCTTTAGGCACTGTAGGAGTGTTTGAGATGCGGGAAGATGGTGGGCGGGAGAGTAATGAAGTGAGGATCTGAGGGGGCGGATGGAGTCAGACCGAGCAGAGAAGGTGTGTGTGTGTGTGTGTGGGTGTGTTTGAGATGGGTGTCCCTTGTTTTCTGACTCTTTGCTCTGCAGGTCCACCAGTGAATGTGGCCATGGCTATTGAAGTGGCCAGCATTGATCACATCTCTGAAGCCAACATGGTAAACTACAGAATATTTTCCACACTGACATCTCAAATAACCACACAACCTGTTTTCACCAAGATCAAATGTTCCTCTTTGCATAAGTCTGATTTATTCAAGTTGAGGGTTCGACAGTAAACAATATGTACACGTGACGCACTGACTGCATTGACTGATCAGTTGATATTTCCATGAATTTTCTAAAATATAAACCAGAGTTATTTTAATATTTTACTTCTTCCACACCTATTTTATCCTATTTTTCCTCACCAACCCAGTTCAAATGATGATTCTGAGAGCTCCACAGGACAAATAAAAAAAAAACATAAATTATTTCAGGAGCAACAACATCCAGTGGCTAGAAAAGAAAAGGCAAGCCTGAGATCATCAAAGCTTGTATCCTAAGAGGACCGGAAGAATTTTTGGATTGTGGTTCTGTTAAAAAGCTAGGAGCAGTAAGCAAGGAAATCTGTACCTCAGATATTCAAATATCAGCCATTGTATTGAGCAGCATAGCTGTTTTATTCATCTCTAGTGGTACGTCTCTTATAGTCTGGTTGGAATATCTAAAAACTGAATGGTTCCCATTCAAGCACCCTTTTGAAACGAATCTAAACATCCTGCAAAATAAAAGGGTTCCCAACTTTTCAATGGGAAACAGTAAAGGAATAAATCATTTTGAGGACAAATGTGGTTAAAAAGATTTCATATCCTGTAACGTTTAGAAGATTCATATTGCATTGATTAAAATAGATTCTTTGAATATCATCAAACAAAACCTATTGTCTCGTCCAAATCTAAGATTAAACGAGTAAAACATAGAACCTCCCT
Organism: Fundulus heteroclitus; assembly: GCF_011125445.2. NCBI lineage: Eukaryota > Metazoa > Chordata > Actinopteri > Cyprinodontiformes > Fundulidae > Fundulus > Fundulus heteroclitus. The sequence continues at coordinate 10,573,606 of NC_046361.1, forward strand.
TAATGATAACTCTCAAAGAAACGTTACTCCCCAAAACGGACATAAAACTTTCAGAAGTACCGTAGATTTAACAATCTCAGTAAAACTATCTAAAACTGCTTCAGTCTCAAAAAATGTAATTGCAGGTTATACGAAGCTGAGACTTTAACCTGTTGTCATGTTTGCTTTAAATGGTGATTTGTTTCAAATAAAAGCCTCTGGCTCCATGATTTTTTTATTTTTTTTTTACGTCTAGAGACTGTGGTAGAATGTGGTGCGCTGCTAAAGACCTTCCTATGTGAAACGTGCTGCAGAGCAGGACTTGGTAAATTACTCCTGCCTGAATAACTCTTTATTGTAAATGAATGCAGTGCAAAAATGCATAAATAGCGTAGCAAACGGTACTTTGTTGATTCTTACCCTGCTTAATGTAGACACTTTCTCCAAATGGATGCAATTACGTATTCAGTACTGCAGTATTAATGGCGTACTGCATATTCCCATGGGCCCATGAGCAAATGTTGCATACCATTTTACTGTTTTATAAAACAATGTTCACATTAGAGATGGCATTTACAGTCAGTTCAGTTCAGTTTATTCATGTAGCGCCAATTCACAACATATCTCAAGGCTCTACAAAGTCAATGCTATTGAATCGTACACACAGATTGGTTAAAACATTTTTTATCTAAGGAAACCTAGTAGATTGCATCGAGTCATTGACTTGCAGCATTTACTGCTCCACTCCGGATTCTGCTTTGGTTCTGGCCTCATTCAGATTAGCTGTTAGCGTTAGCCTTTAAAAACAAAAGGAAGAGACTGATGGAGTCATGTACTGCAGATAAAATATGAACTGCTCATAAGTACAACTAACACCTTTAGGTTTTATGAACTGCATCTTTAAAGTCTTGGCATCATCATTTGTAATGCACATTTGTCAGTTTCCCTTATATTTAGTCTGGACTGTTGTGCCTTCCCATTATAGTGGGTTTGTTCAAAAAAATAATAGGTAAGTGTTTGAAAAGATCATTGTCTGGGTTGGAATACATTCAAATACAGATAAGAGGAATAACTGGTGTTATAAATCACAATGGAGTCACACATGAATAAATTTGGGCATTAAACCTAATACCCAGAGCCAAAACAAACCAAAACTGCCAAAAAACACCCTTTTTAAGACAAACAGTTTTACATTTAATAGCAGGAACAGCAGAGGTTTATTAATAATGACTGTATTCCACTCTGAGAAGTCCTGTTTCTGAGCATACTGCTTTACTTTCATGATTAACTTCACTCATTTTCTATTAATCCTCCCCGGTGGAAAAAGTTAAAAGGAATGGTTTGTTCAAAAGGTCTATATTGGTTCTGAAGTGGAAAACTTCTACAGTTAATCCAGAGATAATCCAGGAATAAGAATTCCCACTCCCAAATTATGAAAGGGGTTTTTAATAAAGCCCTGAGAACGCACACACGCACGCACGCACGCACACACACACACACACACACACATGCACACACACACACACACACACACACAGTCATGTGAGGAATAAAAATATTTTTTTCCACAATTTTGCATTGAGTGCACTTCTGTTTCTGATTCATTAAGTTTTTTTTTATTAGTCCTAAACTAAGGCACGTCCGATGCCAATGGGAAACATGTCAAGTTTAAATTACATAGAAAACCACAAATCAGTTATTTTGCTTTGTTTTTCTTACCTAGTGTTGAAATGTTAAAAAAAAGGCCTACCATACTTTTTGGTTTGTCCTGGTAGGAATACACCATGACCGTGTTCTTGCGGCAGAGCTGGCACGACAATCGCCTGTCCTACAATCACACAAACAGGACTCTGGGACTGGACAGTCGGTTTGTGGACAAACTGTGGGTACCCGACACGTTCATCGTTAACGCCAAATCTGCCTGGTTCCATGATGTGACGGTGGAGAACAAGCTGATCCGCCTGCAGCCCAACGGAGTCATTCTCTACAGCAGCCGGTAACAGAACAGATCTTTGACTCCAGCCTGGACTTCTTTTCTCTTTCGGATTCCTACTTTTGATTGTTGCCACTTTTTCATAAGCTCTTGACTTAGGATGAAGAAATGTCCTGTTTTGTCTCTAGCATCACTTCAACAGTAGCGTGTGACATGGATCTAACCAAGTATCCGATGGACGAACAGGAGTGCATGCTGGACTTAGAAAGCTGTAAGTTTGTGCACACAGGGCCTTGCAAAAGTCATAATGCATTTAAAAATTTTGTGTCATGTTGTGATGAATTTAGGAGGACCCAAGAAATACCCGAAAACAAGTGAGTACAAAAATAATATCAGTCTTTATTTTGACGCTGGTGGCTCGGACCCTGGTTCGGCTCGCACTCTGCGACTGGCCGCTCCTGAAGGCAGAGTCGCAGGTTAGTGACCAGCAGATATTAACAGGCTTGTTAGAGAGGAGTGAGGTCACTAACCTGGACGTGCTGAGGGCAGAACTCTGACTCCTTGTTACGAAGGCGTCCGAGAGGGGGTTATCCAGGGCTCTTTGTCCAGGTCCGGTCCAGGTCTTTGTCAGGGGGAAATCCGTTTAGCTCAGGCAGCGGTCTCCAAGGGGGAATCCAATAGAGCGTCCAGGTCCAGGTCCAGGTCAATCCAGAAAGCACAGACAGAACAGGGGGCAGGCGAACTTGTTTTACTCACGGACAGACTGGGGTCAGAAACACGGTGAGGCAGTCCAGTTCTCTGAGGCTGACAGGCAGGACCCGGGCAGGCAGACAAATCCAAAAGGGGCAGACAGGTTTTCAAAAACAGAGGCAAAACAGGTCGAGAAACTGACAGGCAAACAGGAATTCAAAAAGAAGGCTGGAAGCGCTCACCGTGTGGCTAAAGACGTTCTGGCACTGGAGACTGCGAGGAGCAGAGCTTTTAAGCAGCAAGGGTGGAAAAAGACACAGGTGTGCTGATTGCAATCAGCAGCTCCAGTGCCAGAAACGTTACACATGTTGCAACTTCAAAGCTCAACTTATTTTGTTGCAACTTTTGCTGATAGGTTAACACAAAAAACAATGCTTTATGTTTTTTTTTTTTTTTTTTTTTTTTTACAAATAGAAATTTGAAAAGTGTGACATGCATTTGTATTCAGCCCATTTAAACTGATAGCCTTATTAAAATCCAGTGCAACCAATTGCCCTAAAAAAGTCACGCAAGTAGTAAGGGAATATTAGTGAACAAGTAGCATCATGAAGACAAAGAAACGCTCAGACAAGTTGCAACATCTCACAGAGCAGCACTTCATCCATCATCTGGAAACTAAAAGGTAAGGGCACAAACCCTCAAAAACATCAGCCGTGCCTCAAAACCGAGACACGAGGCATAGAGAACATTATCAACAGCAGCCAAGAAGTCCATGATAACTCTGGAGGAGCTGCAGCTCAGGTGGGAAAATCTGTTGGCAGGATTATTGGGCTTGCACTTTAGAAATCTGGTGGCAAGAAGACAGCCAATGTTGGAAAAAAAAGCTGGAGGATGGCCTCTTTCCAGTTTGCTCCAAGTGACATGGATGAATGTGGAAGGGAGACCAAAAAGGAGCTTTTTGTTACATGTGCAACTGTTATGTGTGGTGAAAAACTAAGACTGCACATCACCCTGAACACACCATCCTCACTTTGAAACAGCAGTGGCAGCATCTGTGGATGCCTTTGTTCAGCAGAGAAAAAGAGTTTGGAAAGAGTTCAAGGGAAGGATGGAGGTAAATACAGGACAAGCTGTATTTGTTGTTGCTTTCTGAAAAAATAATAACTTTTTGAGGCTGCGAAAGACTCTAGACCGGGGCAGAGGGTCACTCTCCAGCAGGGAAACAACTCTAAACATTCAGCCAGAGCCAATGAAATGATTTCCTAAATCCAGTTCTGTCAATCTGTTGCAAGGCTTCAAAACTGTTGTTCCTAGACTATTTCATCAAATCTCACGAAGCTATTTCACATGGAGGAAGGGGCCGAAACTTCAGTCTCTAGATGTTCAAAGCTAGAAGAGATACATGACCCCCTGAGGACTTTTAGCTTTAACTGAAAAATCTATACTCAGGGAGACTGAATACAAATCCACACCACACTTTTCAGATTGGTATTTGTAAATAAGTTTGGGCACCCTGTATATTTTCTGTTATGAACGATGCTGTGTTGGTTTATCATAGAAACATCACAGTGAAATAAAGTGAAGTTTTGGGGCTGTAACATGGGAAAATAGCAAAAAAATGTTCAAGGGGAAGACATGCAATGCATCTTCTGATGTAATCTTGACCAGAGACTGTTGCTAGAAATGACACTGTTATCCCTTCAAATGATAAAATGCTTCATGGTGATAAAAGCTCACATTAACTCACACGGCATGTCTATTTACCATGTTTTCCTTTTGTCTAAGATGGCTACTCCTCAGAGGACATTGTGTATCACTGGTCAGACAGTCAAAAGCACATTCATGGACTGGACAAACTGGAGCTCTCCCAGTTCACCATCATAGACTACCGCTTTGTCACCGAAATGATGAACTTTAAATCAGGTGGGTCTGGCAAGCTGAGTGTTAAGTTACTTGCGAGTGTTTAGCGCAGCATCTTTCTGGGTTTCGGGTTTTGGCTAACCCCTTGTGCCCGAGAACTCTAGTCAGTCTTTCAGAAGTCAGCTATTTTAAAACATCAGGCGCCTCGGTGGTGATATTCTATGCATAGAAGGAAATGATGAGGACAGAGTTGCTGTGGATCTGGGCAGGAGATGATTTAAAAGATGATGGGAGGTACTGCCAGGAAAATTTCAGTCAGTAACAGCTTATGTCTTAAAACTGCAAGTTATCCGAATCTGGGCTGAAACCAGCAGACAAGGCTCCCCTATCAGCCCCACAGCCTGTGAGGAACAATGGAGTGTTTTCGTGATGGATAATTAGTTCCTTCAGTTCTGCAATTAAATGAGGGTGTTCTGTTTTCTGTCTCCCAGCGGGACGGTTTCCAAGGCTCAGCCTTCGCTTCCAGCTGAGACGTAATAGAGGCGTCTACATCATCCAGTCATATATGCCTTCTATACTGCTGGTTGCAATGTCTTGGGTGTCCTTCTGGATCAGCCAATCAGCAGTTCCGGCTCGAGTAACCCTAGGTTGGTGTTAAGGCCTAATTTATTCCTTTTATTTCAAAGAGTTATTTTCAATTATATTGTAACTTACATTTGTTTCTAGAATATAAATCAGTATGTGACATTTTGTTTTACTCCGTGTCTGCAGCTTCCTAAAGCTGCTGCAGAAAATCACCAGCAATACTAAGTTTTAGAAAAATTTTGGAGCCAGAGGAATAAAAATACTGTGCTCACTAAAGTTATGAAAATGGGCTTTTACTGTCTTGATGAAATTCTAAAGAACATTGCAGGGCAGAGGATTTCTAAATCAATGTAGAAATTATACGAATTTTGCTCAGTGATAAACGTTGCCTTGCAATACTCTGAACCTTTTCAGATATTGTCCCATTCTATCCACACATTTCAATCTACTTTGTCCGCATTTTATGTCATAGGATAGACATTATGTATTATAAGGGTTAAAACGTAACATATGTGTTAATGTCTGTCCCTAAACAATTGAATAAATTCAATCAAAAAATCACTGTATTTGCCAGTAGATCTGATCAGGTCAGTGTGGATCAGATTTTACCTGGACAGGGTTACTTTGAACCTGCAGGTCCTCGTGATGAGCTGTAGGTAGCAACGGTAGCATCCTTTTAGCTTCGCTACAGTGCAAACTGTTGGCCGTGGCAAAAAGATGCATGCTTGTGATGCGTACAGACTCTTTTTCTTTAGTGAGCCTTTGTTTGTACAGGTAGTCTCATTAAGACATCTGTTTTTATTTACAAGATGTTTACATGCAAAAAAGATTTAAGATGACTGGAAACAATGATGGAAATCACAAAGGTGAAAGGCCAGATGTTCTTCAACTCTGTAGTTATTATTTCTTAAGGTGTGACATAGAGAAAATGTTATAAATTGCCTTCATTTTACCTTGTAATACTGCCCTGTAATCAGCCGCTGCCTCAAAACTTCCTCTTTTAGTCTGCAATCTGAGTCTGTCTTTTTTTTTTTTTTTCCCAACAGGGATCACAACAGTTCTCACCATGACTACCCTGATGGTGAGCGCTCGCTCCTCCTTGCCTCGGGCATCAGCCATCAAGGCACTGGACGTCTACTTCTGGATTTGTTATGTGTTTGTGTTCGCGGCGCTCATTGAATACGCCTTCGCACACTACAACGCTGACTACCGGCTCAAAGAGAAGGCCAAGGTGAAGGCAAACAAGCTCACCTCCGAGGTAAGGAAACATTGTCGTCCTTTTATCCCGTCAGTGGGGGATAACAATGCCCACTTTCTGGGGGTTTTGTGAGTAATGAGCATGTCTTTCAAAGACAGACCTGGGCGGGTGGTTAGCCTCAGTGCTGACAAGCATCCATCCCACTGACCTTCAGCAAGACAGGGAACCTCTGTAGAGCAGAATGGGAAAACAGATGATTTCCCCACAGAGATTAGCAGTGATTCTCATCTTACTGTCAGCTTATTTTGTTACAGATGACTTACAGCACTCACAGAATGACAAACATCACTTTGCAGAAATTCTTTCTGAATGCAAACAGATTACTCGCCAGAGCATTTGTGATAATGAGAAAACCAAATTAAGCGGACAAAGTCTGATGCACTTGTTTATTGTCTTGCCGTCAAAACTGAACGAATCAATAGCCAAAACTGTGAGATTCAACCATTAAACTGATAAACGGCAGAGGCACTTTAAAGCTAAGGACTTTCTTTGTTTAACATCAATAAGAAAGTAAAGTTTGTTGCAAATGAGTAAGGATGGTGTTTGTTTGTTGCAAAAGTAGGACAAAATTAGCAAATAAAGAAAAACTAAAGTAGAATTGTCATAAAGACCATGAGTCTATGAACTGTTTATGATTTATGTGTATTTTTTTTTGCTTTCTTTCTACAATTTAGTCTAATTACTGCTGCTGTGAGTCTGTTCTGTAGTTTTTAGTCCTGGTGTTGTGTGAAGATGTTGCTTTAATACAGTATCTCCAATTAAAAGCCACCTTGAGAGTCCCTATAATGGTCGAGATTGGTAAAAGTGGTCTGACCCCACTAATGTAAATGCAGAAATAGCATTTTCCTCTAGTACAGTGGTGACCAACCTTTTTGAAACTGAGAGCTACTTCATCGGTGTTGTGTGAAGAGCTACCGGTACTGATCTTTGAACTACAAGAGTCAAGTTCACCTTCACTTTGTGTAAAAGAAAAACATTTTCATGCTTTGTTATAGATATCGTCATTTTTAAATCCATATAAATGCAAGTGTGATTAAACAAGAAAATTAACGGCTCGTGTGCACCACACGTGGTCCTCGAGGGCTACTTGGTGCCCGCGGGCACCATGTTGGTGACCCCTGCTCTAGTACTTCCTGTTTTAACAACAGTGCTGAATTTGTCGATAACCTTCCCTAGGAAAGCTGTCGTCCCACGTATCTGAATATTGCCATCAAGCACTCTTACAGTTCCATAAAAAGTCAGCCCACCCCTGCAGATTTAATGTAATTTGCATTTTCTGCTCTGTTTCAGACCATAATCAAACACATTTCAATATCAGACAAAAATAACTTGCCTAAATACATGTTTTTCAAACAATGATCTGAATTATTCAGGGCAAAATGATATTCAACCCAACCTGAGCCTTTGGTGAAAAGATTATTGAAACCTCACTCTAATAACTGGCTGTACCATCCTTGACAGCATCAGCTGCCATCAGGCATTTGTGATAACTGGTAATAAGACATTTACATGACTCTGGAGGAGCTTTGCCCCGCTGTTCTTTGCATAACTGTATTAATTTAGGCACACTGGAGGGTTTTCAAGCACAAACTGTGTTTTTAAGATCCTGCCACACGGATTTATGTCCAGACATTAACCAGGCTACTATACTATTTATTATTGAGGCGTTCAGAAGTGTACTTGCTGGTATGCTTTGTGACCTTCAGCTTAAGCACACTCAATTTATGCGGGAGGGGAATGATCCAAAGCAGTGGCCAAGAACCTTCCTTTAGGATTTTCTCACATCACAACGTCAAATAAATAGCATAAATAGAATAGAAGAAAATAAACAAACAATTAACTTATAAAAATTCATAAAACCCTCATTGCAACATCAACATCAGATCATCTTCTACTAATTCTACTGAGTCACAGCCATTCTTGTTCAAAACTATTTACCAACAGGCCCTATGATTACTCCTGTATTCCAGCTCACCTCTTCTTCTTAAATCATAAACGAGGTTGATAGACAGGGGGATAAAGGCATTTGTGTATCGGTTGTGTTTATATATTGGAACCCTGTACCGTCTTCCCGATGTCCATAAAATGTACTCAGGATTCAAAACGTGTGTAGTGTCCAACATCATGGTATCTGCTTGCCTGAAAGTTTCTTGAGGTGACCAGTGGACCTCCGTGCTAACATTTATACCTGCGGTCATGACCAGATTGTTCATCTGAGATTTGAATTCAACCATAAAATTGCAAAGCCAGCTGGTTTGTCCTTTGCTTTGTAAAGGATTACCATTATGTCTTTAGCTACGCCAAACAGTGTCTTTGTTGTTCCTATGTTCTTCAAATTCTCTATGTGTTGCTTTTAGCCTACTTCATTCTGTGAGACGGGTTCTATTTAAGTGGCTTCTTGATTCTGCAGGTTCATTCGAGTCATTTCATGATTTTACTCAAGGGAGGGAATTACTTTTCCACAAAGGGCCATGATGTGGAATAAGTACCAGCTCTCACAAATCCAAACACTTCTAATTAAACATCAGTATGTGCTAAGTTAATACAAACTGCACACTTTTAAGTCTTTGGTTTGGTTTACAGGTGGTTTACTGATGTGTAAAATTTCAGCACAGTATGTTTTGTGCTATCAACTGAAATTTATAACGTTTATCAATAAATCAGGATAACAATAGAATTGAGTCAAGCTCCTCATGCTCTGGGTTAAAAGTTAAATGTATAGATTTCACCTCCTTGGTCCATATTTTCCGGTATCTCCTAAACTTCCTTTTCTTCCTCTCTTTGCAGTCCATAGTAAAGAATGGCAAGCAGGCAATGGTTCTGTTTTCCCTGTCGGTTACTGGGATGAATCAGGGTGTCGTCATTTCCAACCGGCAGGGCCGAACGCAGCGCTCGGGCAGCGAAATCCCCGGCGAGGGAGGGACGGAGGCGCCTGAGCCGAGCAGGAGAAGATCCAGGCCGGCGGAGGAGAGCAAGGAGGACAAAAAGTGTTGCTCCAAGTGTGTCTGCAAGCCCATTGACGCAGACACCATCGACATCTACGCCAGGGCTGTGTTCCCTTTCGCGTTTGCCGTGGTGAACGTGATCTACTGGGTGGCGTATACGATGTGAGGAGGAGGCCGCAGGGTCGGAGGTGCCAACGGAAGCTGTACACAGGAACCTGCTGGAGTTGTGACTTTAAAGAGCTGGCAGATTGTGCAGCTAACCTATACTGCAGGCCTCAGCAAGAAGTAAACTTCGAAATAAAATGAAGCACATACTGTAGGAGCCTGTGAACATAGAAACATGGTACTTAATGGGAGTAGTTAGGAGTGTAAACTGTTAGAAGGACATAAATATATCCCATCGCAAAAACAGCTAGGGATGTTTAATGGCACGTTACTTAGTTGCCTGTTGGAGGTTCACGTACATATTAAGATTTGCATCCCGCTAGATGAATGCAACTAAATAACAGAAAACATGACGTCTCTCATAAGCTTTCCTCTAAACAATCAAAGTTCCCCTATCTCTATTTCATGAGCCGCCTGCAATCTCAGAAAAAAACAAAACACCTCTTAGGCAAGAGGATGACGAGATGAGGTGTACCGCTATTCTGCATGGCTGATAACTCATTCCCACTCCTCCTTCACCATTACCAGGCCCCCCCCCCTGCCCCTCCACCCATTTCTTTTTTAGTTCATTTTCATGTTGAGGCCACAGTCTGGAGCGTCTTATCTCCTCCTGCCAGTTCTGCCTGTTTCCTTGTTATTAAAGGACGTCCACCACTACCGTGTGTCCGTCTCTGTATCTCTCCTCACCACAAATAATCACATGGATGTTAAATGCATAGTTCTTGGGTGATTTGAAAATACAAATTGAATTGCTGTCGGCAGATGTAATTCATGTATACTTACACAGATAAAAAAAAAAAATACTTGTTTGGGATTATGAATAAATCACTTTTCAGCAATTACATGTCATGAATGGCGTCGTGTCACACACTTCCTACCCATGTCTTTTCTTTGACGGAAATAGGAAATTGATTTGAGGAAATTCTTGGATGAAGAAGCACCACTTCTCTTAGACCAATTACGGCATTCTTTGAAAGCCATATAATTTTCGTAAATACTGAGTGTCTTGCAGCTGGAGCGAAGAAGCAGCTTAAACAAACATTAGAAATGCCTCGTTTAATCCTCATATGTAAAAATTACTTTTGAGTATCAAGTTATTATTATTTTTTTCATTTCACATAAATAAAAAATAAACCATGCAACCACATTGTGTTTTTGTTGTTGGGAGGAAATTGATGAAGTAATGTGCTGATTCAGATGAGGGAGCAGCAAATCTCTTGACTAAGGCTCACTCCTTAGTCAGCAATAATGTGTCTCCTCTAGCCTGCATTCAGTTTCTTTGGTAACCGACTGTTGCACAACTAAAATGGTAGTGGTGTTAGCTGATACTTTATCCCAGCGGGAGTTTCTGCAAGACTCCGTGTTTTTCTAAAGAAATATCTCAATTGACTCATACATTTAGTTTTTAATTCTTGTCAAGTCTGCTAAGTCTTGTCTTGATCACGCTGACAATGTTTTTATGCAGACACTAATGAGGGGCTTGGCTAATAGCATGTCTCTGTTTTAATGTGTTGCTAAAAATCCAGTTAAAAACATACATGTTGTTCAAGTTAACTGGAAAAGTTGTTCTCCTGCCTCATAAACAATTAAAACCTGGGCATACAATGCTTCCTGCATGAGAAGCTAAGCACCTAAACAGCTTAAATAGTCGTGGTTGAATCATCGGTTAAAATTACTTTAAAAATCATAGCGTAGAGCTGGTCACATGACAATGACAGACAAGAAGCAGCAGCAGCCAATTCAGTCTCTCATTCACCGTAAATGTCATAGTAACAGGTCAAAACCCCAGATTTATTAAATCAATAAAATGTTGTGGAAGTCTATAGCCCTGTTCTGCAAGTCCTCAAAACACGCCTTGTTTTTTTTTTTAAATCGGCTGCTCAAATTGCAACCACCCAAGTGTGGAGCTGACGTATAATCACAGACAGTACAACAACATGGAGTATTAGAAGTGTTTTTTTCCAGGGCCCCAACTACTGACCGTTTGAGGAACCCAATCTGGAATTTAACCAGACTATCCCTAAAGTGCACATTTCGAGAAGTAAAAGATCCATTTAATCAATTCAGCTGTGGCCTGGAAACAATAACCACAATATTAAAAGCAATGTATATGTTCTTCATGCTTCTTGTGTATGTAGCACAAAAACTAACTCATATTAAATATAGGCCTTGAAAGGGCGAAAGTCTAAACACTATTTGTGATTGCTGATCTATGTTGTTTTGACTGGTCTACATGGCACCTCTTATGAATCTAACTAATCATAATAGGTGGGAAGAACAAGTTTTTTTTATACTACAGAATATATCAAATATCAAATAACATCGTACATCCAAACATTACACCTTTTTATTTTTTTTACAGTTAGTGGCTGACGTTCCTTGAAAGCATCACAGCCTCTTTCTTCTAAAGCAACAGTTGTAACATTTCCACACATGTCCCCAGAGATTACACAGGGGAACCATCACAGCATCTTTTTCCCTCTCTGGTCCCTGCTTCATATTCCTGTGTGCAGGCACCGAGGCCGTTATCAGGCCAAGCGGTGCAGAGGCGGATCATGCTGGGTGGGAGCAGGGCAGGGCTGGGCGGTCTCTTTACAGGAACCCGACAGGCCGCTTTCTCCCAAGCTGATAACTGTTCTGGCCCAGTTGAGATGACATCATGACGGATGATAATGAAGACACTGGCGCAGCGGCAGGAAGCCTTATCTTCTACGTTGGCACCATGATGGTCGGGTGGTGGGGGAGATTTAAGAAGAACTAGCATACACTTGTGGCTCACGCTACAGCACACTGATACTCCACTTCAGTTGACTAGAGCAGGAGTCATTCCACACTTAAAAGACACACACACACACACAAACACACACACACACACACACACACACACACACGCACGCACAAAGCTGACATGCTCTCTCCTCTTGTAGCTGGAGGAGGTGGCAGTCATATAAAAGGCTAGAGCAGATAGATAGAGGCCAGGTGACTGTGTGTGACAGTCAGTTCTTACCAATATAGAGAATCTGTGAGTTTTTGGAAATACTCTGTGAAAGTTGGTCAACGAGGAGTCCGGCTTGAGGTTTGTGCTGCATGCCAATACTGCCTGTCACTTATTTCACGAATTCCAGAAACATTTAGTTAATATAAACGATAAAACAACACATATTAAATTTAAACTCCTGTCCTATTAGGTAACTAGAGATATATATATATTTTTTTTTTTCTTTGGATGTTTGTGAGTTGTAAGGTTGTGGGTTTGTGTTTTTGCCTGGGGATTCTTAGGGAAATTGGGGATTTTTTTTATGTGAATATGCATGTAAGTGTACATTCTGTTGTTTAAACCGTTAACACTCTTGAGAATACACATCATATTCTCACGCACAACAATCAGTAAACTGAGGGCAATGTAGGTGAAAAGGACAGGTTGATGCCTGCAATAGAATGCTTTTTCTTGAGCTACGCTGGCTCAGAAACGGAAGAAGCATTTAAAAACTTGCTAACAAAATTTTCTATGGCAATAAATAAAATAGAAGGTAATTGCAAATTGCAGTTTCTTGACTGGCTAGTAAGATATTTTACATAATGAATTATAACATAATGTCAGTCACGGGTCAAAACTGAAACATATTTTATAGAAATCTGTGTGTCTATAGAGAAATATAGAGCTGTGCGATGAGAGGCAGACGGGTACGCTGCATCTTGAATTAAACCAGGTTATGTAAATATCCTAATAAGATGACATCCAGGACGCCTCCTATTTGGCACAGGTTCCAAGTCAATAAATCATACGATGCTAGGAAAGACTCCCGAGCCATTTAATATTGACTGCAGATCAGTTTGTTTATCTCCTGATTACTAATCGGGGCTCGCTGTGAATCCCCCCAATGATCTGGGGCTTTTATCTTGACAGCGAGGGCTGTTTGTACACTGATGCATCATCCAACAGATACAAATAATGAAGGCTGAACTGGGGTTTAGACCGAAATATTGCGTTTATTTGGTACTGTCACACTTTGAATATACTGCATGGGTTTTACAGTATTTCTTGAATTTATGGGAATGTGTTTGCTCCCCTCCTTACGCAAAAATACGTAGGCATATTGAAAACTGTTATAACAGAAACTTTCGCTTGTTGCAGACTTTTTGTTTTTTTAAATCAGATCCTACAGTTAATGATTAATTATCTATTTTTTGTTGCCTTATGTTTCATATTAAAGTTTTTTTTTGGCCAAAATGTCAAAGAGACTTAAACAATAATCTGCTAAATATAAAATATAAATATAAAATATGCTTTTTTAAACTATATTGTGCTCATCTTGTTGATGCAATACTGTACAGCTAAAGACAACTAATGAGACGCACTGGTAACTAAACACACACGGTGCCTTGAGTATGTTTTTTTTTTCGTTTTCTAAGCAAATGATAATAGAAAATGCTAATATATTTTACAGCTGACAACTGTGCAGGGATTCCGCGCCGCAAGATGTGTCGCCTCCTGAACGTCACGTTGGCCTTGCTGAGCCGCTTCCTGTTTGCCGTGCACGGTGTCGTGACGGTGTGGCGAGTGGTGGCTGTCAAAGGGGAGCCACTCTATTGGCTGCTGCTTTCGGGCGTGGCTCTGCTGGGCGTGGAAATGGCCCTCACCCTCAAATGCACCCGCAATGCAGAGTGGAAATGGTAACGTTTCAGTAAAATACAGCCTTACGTTTAAATGAACAGCGTCGGTGCCACAATCGGACGGCGAGACGCTTCAGCAAACAAGGGCTCACATTATCTTGTTTATGTAGTCCTTGACTTTAACAGTCTTATATAATACTGCGAGCAAAGCCAGGATAAACAAGGTAGATCAATAGCAGCTTTGGGATTGAGAGCAGTTCCATGAGAGGCTTATAGAGGTAAATATTTGTTTGGAACCAGTCTGACTAAGGAGTGAGCTGCAGGTGACCGTGGCTTACACAAACCCCAGCTTATTCAAAGCGTGAAAAATACATCGAATTTAAGGGAAACAAATCTGCTTTAACTTAGATCATTTCAGCTGAATAGTGTAAGAAAGACAAAAATGACCACCTGGAATTGAAACTGATGGATGTGTTCCAGTGTTTGGTAAAAAAGAGTATTTTGTGTTGTGGAGAAACAGTCAATGATTACAGAGATTGTGCAGTTCTCTTGAAGATAATCTTGTAAATTGTTAAGTGCTGCAGACAGCAGAGCGGTATCACCGGTCAGGAACATGTTTTTATGGTGTTGGGTTAACAACTACTCACAGCTGTGCCCATCCAACAGAAGCTTTATGGCAACTAAAACAATTCAAAATCAAGAATTTGCAGTTCACACCTTACCACTGAAAGTATGGACTCCCACATTTTAGCGTAACACATATATTCAATTGTTATTTTCTCAAAGACCCACATAAGTAAGTAGCTTTACCAACTGTATGAAATGTAGCTGCTAAAATGTACTCCAACTGATTATCTGAGTCAGCTTGTAGTTGCTCTCTCTCTCATCCACAGTCCTTTCTCTCTGTACTTTACAGTCATCCGATCTTCCCCAATGAAATAAAGCTTTCCATCACTTTTTGTTATCGTTGGGTAGCACCTAAAAATCACAGGCCAAGATCCTTTGCAATATTTTCCCACCTATTATTCTTTTTATTGTATATTTATTTGCACAGGTAGTCTCATTGAGACATTCACAAACAGGGCACCTTGCAGTAGAGCAACTAGGTGCTGGTGTTTCTGTATGTGGAGTGGCATTAACCTCTGGTGTCAACCCAGGTTTCCAAAATAACCTAATTCTTTGAGCCAAGTGAAATTAAAGACAGGCTACAAACTCAAGTGGATGCCTCCCCTTGTGTCATTGAGCAATCGCAGACTGCAACTTAAAGATTCGCACAACTGTACTGCAGACAGATTTCTGATCGGATGATGAGGAACAGGCTGTATATGGCCTGGCTTGGTGGCAGGAAAGCCTGCATTGACTGCCCTGCGCCGTGATCAACCAGGGTTCTGTCTGTGGAGGCTGGATGGCAGAGATAAAGTTTGCAGATGTGGAGAGCCCAATGATAGCGAGACATTTTAGTCGGGGCAGTTCTGCCACTTTCACAGATCAAAAGGGAGTCATCAGTCGTGGCCGCTTCAATGCAGAGCGATATCAGAACAAATAAAAATGATCACTAGTGCATTTAAATCTGTGAAATAACTGAGCTGCGTTGCCTTTTAAAATCTGTGAAGAATGAAAAAAAGGTATAAAAAAAATATTTTCCAAAAAATAGGAATAAGCCCGACCTTAGTTGTTCAATAAACTAGTAGTTGTGCCTCTGTTGCTCTTTGCAAACGTGCTTGCGGCTAACTTGTAAAGTATTGTTAGGTCCCCACACCTCTTTTTGCCAAAATCACAATGATATAAGAAAACACAATCAGTTTCACTGAATGAGTAAAAGTGTGGAACATGACTGGCAGAAATATTTCCCAACACTCTGAAGAGTCAAGGTAACTATAGCACATTT
Source organism: Fundulus heteroclitus (assembly GCF_011125445.2). Classification (NCBI taxonomy): domain Eukaryota; kingdom Metazoa; phylum Chordata; class Actinopteri; order Cyprinodontiformes; family Fundulidae; genus Fundulus; species Fundulus heteroclitus. The sequence goes on from NC_046361.1 coordinate 10,589,523, forward strand.
CTAAGCAAAGACGCTAATGACAAAAGCCGAAACTGGATTTCTGCTCACTGGTTATTGACAAGCTAGCATTAGCCCTGCAGGTCAGCCTGCTCATCCTAGAGGTTAAAAGTAGCATTTTAAAACTTTCCTGTGCCAGTGGTACATAAATAGGGCTTAATGGCTTTTTTATGTTCATGTTACTCATATACTACATATTAGGGTTAACATCCTTTAACAAATCCTTTAGCAAATCTTATCGTAAAATCCATAGTTATTAAGATTAAACCAGTCATTTTGGAACATCCTCACACACCAAAATGTTAATGACAAATGACTCCCTAAATTAGCGAGAACAAACCAAAGGGGCTTTCATTGCTGTCTTTTTTTTTTTAAAAGGCTTGACATGAGGTTTGAGGCATTCTTTGTACCGTGTTTTGTATGGGGAGTAAATAAAAACTAGAAACTTGTGTCTGTGAACAACTTACAATCCGTCTGCTCAGGGCCACGAGAACGGCTGGAATTCTCTCCTATTCTCAGCAGCTTTTTCTCCTTTGCCCCCTATCCAAAACAAAGCCATCCGCTTGCTCTTATATCGAATCAATGTTATGGGGCCCACTGTCCTGTTCTCTGTGTGCAGAGCAAGCCTCTCCTCTCCTGCCGTATATATATATATATATATATATATATATATATATATATATATATAAGATTTTTGAGTCAATATAAACTGACTAAACCCTTTTAACACGAGTCTCCAATGGATATGAGCATTTAGTGTCACACCTCATTCAACGGCAGGCTATATTTCATTCAAAAGCTTTAGCTTTTAGGCACATCCAGACTGAACATCCCCAGACACGAGCTTTCTTCAGGCCTCTGCCTTTCTCACTGATTCCTACTTTGAAGTTCTTTCCTCATGAAGGCTTTGCACTGTCAAGTGGGATTTGCATATATGATGAGAATAATTGCCTGTCTGAAATTTGATGCTTCTTTTGGGGAAAAAAGAGGGTCCTTTTTACTTTAGTGGGTGGTAAAAAAGAAAGGAGAAAGTGTGTCACTAAAAATATCCTACTATCACCTTCTTAACCCAACGTTCCTCTCCTTCGGTGTTCCTCTTTTAGGTTCTCCCCCATGGTTTTCCTCTACCTCAGTACTGTCATCCCATCCATTTGGTTTCTGGAGCTCAGCCTATTACAGTCCAAGCTGCCCCTCACCAATTCCTCTGGCCATGAGCTTCGTTTGCTGGCCTACATCCCGATCACAGCGGTAAGAATCCCATCACAAATCTGCCCTCCCTGCCTCGCGCCCCATGTGGCCACATTAAAGCGACACCTGATAATAGATAAGATTTAAATCTGGAAAGAAGGCAGATAAACTATTAGTGGGAGAAAAAGTCTTATAGACGCACTGAGATAACATCTCAATAGGGTACGGCTTGGAAAAAAAGGCTCAGATCTCACTTGTGTGGTGTTTTTTTTTTGTTTTTTTTTGAGGTTTCTTTCATGTAGGATTTGGAAGCTTTTTTTTGCCCCGCTCCAGGTAGAAGGACATGAATACTGCAGGCGTGTGGTTTTCAAAGCGGGGAACCTTAAAAGTTGCTACAATATAATTTGAAAGACCCTCAGTGAAAGAAGTTGATATACACTTGATATTCTTTCATATCAAAAACAAAAATGATGGATCATGCTTTATCCATAACAAACATCACGTCTTATTGACTGATAGAAGTACTCATTCATCTTGAATTTATTTAGCATTTTGTTCAGAACCCCTACAGACTTAAAGGTATTGATTGGGGTCTTTTGTGATGGACCAACACAAAGTAGCGAAAAACTGTGATGTGAACATAAAAATATGTTTTTTACCAAAAAAGTATGGTATACCCTCTGATACCCTTAAATAAAATCAAATGGCCTTGTGATAATGCAAAAATGCTATATGTGAGGGAAAACTAACACTGCACATAACTCTGAACTCAACTTCCTCACATAATTACATGGTAGTGGCAGCATCATGGTATGGGATGTGTTTCTGATGCAGAGACAGGGAAGAATTGATGGACAGATGGATGGAGCTTAAAATAAAGCCTGTTAAATAGATAATAGATAAATAAAGCTAAATATTGGAGACTGGGGCAAGTTCTCACCTTAAGACACCAATCCTCAACATACAGCTAGAGCTACTGTGGAAGGGTTGATACAAAATCACACTAATATTTTAGAATGAGCTAATCAAAGCCAAGACCTATATACAGCAGATAATCTGTTTCACGACTTGAAAATAGCTGAGAACACTGAACATAGCAGAAAAAAATTGGTATAAGTTTCAGTCTGTAGATAGCTGTAAAGAAACATATTCTAAATGATTAACAGTTGTAACTGCAGGAAAAACAATATTTCTAGTAAGTGTTGATCAGTGAAATATATCTATCCCACACTTTTTAGACTTTTACTCGTAACACATCTATCTATCTATCTATCTATCTATCTATCTATCTATCTATCTATCTATCTATCTATCTATCTATCTATCTATCTATCATATATCTATCTATCTATCTATCTATCTATCTATCTATCTATCTCTCTCTCCTCCTCTCTATATATATAATATATAATACTATATCGATATATATATATAGATCTATATCTATATATCTATATATATATATATATATATATATATATAGATATATATATATAGTCTATATATATATATATATATATAATATAGTATAATATCTAATATTATATATATAATATATATATATATATATATATATATATGTACCTACTCCTTATACTTAATATTATCCAATAGTTTGTGTTGGTCTATCACCGCAGTCTGTAGTTTTACTGCCGCCAAAATTTCAAGGTATATGAATTCTTGTGCACGGTGTCTTCGTTCTCCTGCTCCACTGTTGTGGAGATAGGCCGTCACGTGCTCATTTCTGTGCCAATGATTTCGAAGAAGAGACCAGACTGTGCCGTTTCTTTCACGCAGGGCATCGAGGAACTTGAACCGCAGAACTGGGTTGCAGGACTGGAGCAGACCATGCTTATTGTGCTGGTTTTGGGCCGCTGGCTGATGCCCAAAGGGGACATGACACGGGACCAGCTTTCACAGCTCCTCATGGCGTATGTCGGACTGGGCGCTGACATCCTAGACATCTTCGATACCTTCAAAGAACCTGAAGTTGAGAACAACAGGGCGGTCGTCATCGTTGGCCTGGCCCTCTTCTCTTGGGCGCTCATGCAGTTTCCTCTGGTTCTGACCCAGACAAAAGCCTCACAGGGTGAGCTTCCCCAGAGGAGCTGGAATAGCCTCTCCTGCTGCCGGGAGCCTTTATCCTCGTGTCCCTCTTGCTGCTCCAATGAGGTCTGGAGTTTGTTGCTCACCGTGGGACTCCAAGACGCCCCCTTCCTGGTTTATCGTCTATACCTCATGATAAAAGAGCAGGTGCAGAACCAGCTGATGATTTTCTTCACCTGCAAGAACATACTTATTGTCCTCTTGGAGCTTTACAGGATATTCGTGGTGCAGTTCGAACAGCAGGAACAGGAGCCAGCGCTCCATAGATGTGGGGCTCTGGTGACCTGTGTTCAAACCTTTGGGGGTAATAATGAAGAGCAGGCTGAAGAACAGGAGAGCAAACAGAGGCGCAGCGCAGAGCAGAGCCGTTGTACGGACATGGAAATGGGACTCGACGGAGATGAAGATCATAGAGTGTCCACGTAAAGAAAAGGCTGCAAATGTCGTGAGGCGTGACTTTGGCCCCTCGGGGAGGAGGGAAACTGCTTTCGCTCCCCAAAACTGAAGCCGAATGCGCCTACCATCCCTTACATCTCAGCCTCATTCTAAGACAGTCTCAGCTCTCAGGGGGTTTTAGGAACAAGATATAGAACAGAAAAGAAGAGTATGTCCCCACAAAAAAAAAAAAAAAAAAAAAAGATCAGACAGAATTTTTTGCAATCCTTTTTCATAAAATCTAAGAACACTGTGCAAAAAAAAAAAAAAAAAAAGATCACTTCAGCACTCTGACCCAAAGGCTGTCAGATTCTCAGGCGTATAAACCAGTCAGTAGAGGCAACACAACAGCTCTCTGTTTTGCATTTAACTTTTTTTTTTAATTGCACATGAACCTATGTGAGTATTTATGATGTCTTTTACTATCAAATAAGAACCTAATGAGCATTTGCTAATGTGTCTTTATTATTTAATACACTTTTTCTAATAAAGACATTTCTAAAAAAAAGAAAAAAATACAATAAAGTCAAAATAGCAATCCCTTGTTGATTTGACTTTTTTTTACCATGAGATGGCAGTGTTGCCAAGTCATCCAAGGCACAAACACTTCCCTACATACATGATAGTGGCATGGAGAGGGACGACTTGAATGTGTTTGAACTTCAGCATTTGTTTAGTTTTTTTTCCTCCCTCTATGGGTCTTGTTTACAAGATAAAAATCACACGGTGCAGCTACGCCAGTGGTAAATTAGAAATTGTCACCTTCTATTTTGCAGTTAATCAGACGTAATCAATCTAAAGACACCTCGTGATAAGCTATAGCGAAGCGGAGAGGTCTGCTTCTCCCGTCTCCGGCTATTTTTTCCTCCTGAGCACAATCAGCGCACCGCAGCCCTCTTCAGAACTCGCTGCATTTTCATAATGGCTGAAAAAGCACACTTGTGATTATAGGGGGATTTGCTCTCACTTGCTTTCTTTTGAAAGTCGGAAAGGTGCTTTTGAGAGATTCCTCCGCGTGGCCACAAAAGCACGAGACTCTTACCCAGCCTGTGAGGACGGGGGGAAACGTTTGATCTGAAGCCCAGAGTCTCAAGGTTCCAAGCTACTTCAAGGTGGGGACAAACAGCCGCGGCACAACCCCCTCCTCTCAGCCCCTCAATCCGCACAATAACTCTCCTGTCAAACGGGGGCTTGGATGCAGCCCTCCTGCATTTATGGATGACCCTCTTTGCTGTGCTTCTCCTGCTTCGGTGACGAGGCAGGCAGCGACTGAAGAGCGGCAATGGCAGCGAGTGGCAATTCAATCAGCGGTCTTTCTAAGACTGCCCTGTATCTGTGTCCATCAAATTGCTGCACTTCACCTGGCCTTCGCTGTAATGACAGGAGCTCAAGGCTCCTGAAGGAGCTTGGACTCTGTTTCCTCTTGTTTTAAACAAAGAGAGCGAAGAGAACAAGGGTGTTTGTGTGCGGGGCTCCAACACAATCTAGAATTGTAATTCAGTCATTTCCAAGTCTGAGTAACTATGGAAGCAGAAAAGGTATGGAAAAGTTTATTTTGTGTTTCCAGATTTTCTCTTGTAGCACATTGTCTAAAGGCAGTGTACTACCTTCTTACTTGTGTCATTCCTTTGTTGTGCCCTTTAACCCTTCTTTGGTTTCCTTTCATCCTTTTTGTGTAATTGAGCCCTTAAATTTCCTTTTTAGTTACCTCCCTCCCTCCCCTCCTTCCTTGGTTCCCTCCCAACATGTCCTTCCTTCCTTCTGTCCTTTCTATCTTCCTTCCCTCTATTGTGTCCTTTTCTTTCTTTCCATCCTTATGTCCTTGTTATCTCCCTCGCCTCGTTTAGACTTTGTTTCCTCTTTTCAAAAATAAAGAGTAAAGACAACAGGAGTATAAATCCTGTAGAGCACGGGTTCCCAAAGTGGGGGTTGGGACCCCCCTGGGGGTTGTGATGATTTGTTATTGATATGTTAAAACAATTTAGTATTTCCATATTTGTGAAACTGATACCAAAGGAAAACTTTGCAAGATGCTCAACATTCCCCATCTCAACGCTGGAGGAAAGCTGCACTGTTTTGTAAGAGTTCTTCTAAAAATACTACTATATTCTTGGAATTTTATGGCTTTATTCTCAGAATACCTCAAAATAAGAAAAAAAAAAAAATCCCCACCTGCTGAAAAGGGGGTCGTCAGTCTCTGGCTCTGTTATTTTGATGGTCGTAGGTTGAAAAGTTTGGGAACCCCTGCTGTAGAGTCTAAAAAATTCTGGGAATGTTTTGAAATTTCTTTCCTTTCTAGTGTCCTTCCCTCTGCTCTGCCCTGCTGTCTTTCCTTCTTTGGTAATTCCTTGCTCTTTCCTTTCCTCCCTTACAGTTTTTGATCATTTTAAGGTCTCATATTGAAAGCCTGCCCACTGCAGAAATATAGATTCATAGTAACTGCCACAATTTAATATTTCACAAAGAACACAAAGGAATATGAAATCTGGAAAGTTTGGTTCTGGAAAAACATGAACTCTGTGTGTGTGTGTGTTTCTTCTCTCCTGTCCAACTGTAAAGAAAAAGGCTCAGATCATGAGTGAGATTTTCTAAAACAATGACTCTAGGCTACCTCTAAAGTGTTTCTTTTGAGAGCACTGCTGTGTTTTTTTTTTCTTCCAGTGATCTGAATAATTAATGGGAGAGCCGTCTTTGCAGAACAGTAAAAGAAAATAATAATAGAGAGTTCCCTCTTAGATGGCAGTTTTTCCATTCCAATGCGCCATGTAGAGTGTGGATCGGTTCATAGAGTCACCGAGAGGCAAACTGCATCACATGGGGCCATTTTGGGGCCGCAGCCTGTCCTACAGGCACTAGAGTTTTGGAAGAATTGGATGTTCATGTGACAGCACCATGTAGGCAACACAATGGGTTGATGAAAGCACGGCTTGCTTGTGAAGAGAGTCCTTTTCCTCTTCAGATTAACTGCATGCTTTAACAAGATTGTGTGGGCATGTGGGAGGATGGGGATGTCAGCTGATCCACGGGCTGCCCTACATAGATAGATAGAGACGAAGAGAGCATGGAAACTCAAAGCAAGCAACTCAATGGCACACGGATTAATGAAAAAAAAAAAAAAAAGGTCGACCCTTAAAAGTCCTCAGTTGTAATTACCTGCACATCAGTTCATTAAGCTCTATAAAAATGCAGTCTCAGGTTGGGATATAATTTTAACGTGAGTCATCGTGTCTCTACGAACAAAGTGGCTGATCATTTGCTACATGTCATTTAGTTCATAGCTGCTCTAAAAAACACTCAAGTGTTGTACATTAAAGCAGATGTAAAAGTCTCGAATCCAGCCATCTGGTGGCGATTTGCAGTGAGATCCTGTTTCCAAATGAGGTTTCCACCTTCCGACCGCTCCATTCAGGGAGATAAACTGATGGATTATCCAAATCTTCTCCAACCTGCAGTGCATCGCACATCTAAACTAATTTAAACGTGTTCATATTTTCTCATCTTTTAAATATAAACTCAAGATCATTTCTTAGATTTTTTTTTTTTGTGGTAGTCCAACACAAAATACAGCAAAATTATGAATTGGAGGGTAAAACATGCATGAGTATAATTCTGTGAATTCCCCAGAGGTTTGTTTGACAAACTATAGTAAAAAAAAAAAAAAAAAGATCTGTATCAACAGAGGTTGTGGAGAAATTTAAAACAGGTTTAGGTCAAAAAATTCACGGAACATCCATCACCCGAAAATGGAAAGTGTATGGCTCAACTGCAAACCTACCAAGGCATGGCCGCCCATGTAAAGTGACAGTCGGAGCAAGGAGAGCATTAATGAGAGAAGCAGCCAAGTGGCCCATCGCAACTCTGGAGGAGCTGCAGAGATCCCAGCCTCAGGTGGGAGAATCTTTTGGCAGGATCATTTATTTTGTGCTCCACAAATCTGGCCTTTGTGGAAGAGTGGCAAAAAGGAAAATGGAAAAGTGAAAAGGATGGCGTGCAGATGCTATTTCTCTGCAGAAACATAGGACAGCTGGTCAGCGTTGCTGGGAAGATGGATGGAGCTGAGTGCAGAACAATCCTAAAAGGAAACCAGTTAAATGATCCAAAAGACTTGAGACTGGGGTGCATCGTTCCGACAGGATAACCACCCCACACTTACAGCCAGAACAAATGGTGGTTCTACAAATTACAGGGTCTGAGGGGTGGAACACAGTTCACCACACTTTTTTGATCTTTATTTGAAAAGTTTCAAACCACATCTCCATATCCTTCCACTCTGCATTTATACTCTACTTTATTTCGGCCTAACACATAAAATCACTGTAAAGCACGTTTAAATTTGTGGTTGTACTTGCACAGGGCTCTTTATGTCCTGGATCTTGCTGCGTGGCACCGACCCTCTCCATCCCACTTTGCATCAGAGCCAGTCCTGTTTTGTCACAGTAGCGCGTAGATCCAGGCTGCTTTAGAGTGACATTTTGTTTTAATCGAAGCCGTCTCCATTTCCCTTTAGACCGAGGCACATTTTCATCACATGCCACATTCTTCCTGTTTTGTTTCGACCGATTTTAAAAAGTCCAAACACGGCGAAGTGAAAACTGTCAGCCTCGATTTCGGCAGATAAACTCACCGACGTGCCACTGAAATGTTGGAGCTGCAACGGAGGAAACGCAGAAACAAAAGCAAACTTCAAAAAACGAACTCCACAACTTTTCTGACAGGCAGCTGAGGATCCAGCTCGCTCCGCCTTGTGCACCACCACGGATGGAAACTAATGAGCTTTACCTCACTGCGTGCGGATCAGAGATGCTGAATGACTGACTTGTTTTCACACAGCGGAGGATTTCGAGATGGAATCGACTCCTATAGCACACAGGTCTTTATGGCCGACAATCCAACGCACTGGCAAAGTTTTAAACCTGCTTATTTTTCTTTAATCTTTGCATAAAGAAAGTCAGGTATTTTAGTTTTTGCAGTTTTTTTTAAAGCTACCTTGATCAACAGCCCCTCAGATCTTAATAAAGCTTTTTATTAGACCTTGGCTACTTTTAATCACATGTAAGCAAAGCATTTTTCTGAAAGACTCGAGCAGATAAAGGTTAGAGAGCCTCTACGGCCTCACTGAGCTCATGAGAACACATTTCCCCGCTGTGTACTGCAAAGGTAGACTGATGAAGTGAGAGGACAGCAGACCTGGGGAGACAAACTGTCGAGGATGATGGGCCACAGTTGACTGAAATCAGAGATCAGAGCACAGCAAGACATGATGTGTGAGAAATATTTGGGACAAAATCCGACAGGCAACAATATAGACACAGGAAAAACAAGGGGAGAAACTGAACTACACTGCTAGATCCCATCAGTATTTATTATGGTATTTGAACAGAGATTCAAAACATAAATAAATTACATGATTCAAACTTTTAACTTAAAATATATTTTTTTTTCTCCAAATGCTGAACATATGCTGTATTGCTAATTGCAATTGTAGTGAGTTACTCGTTATTGTTACTTTGATATAGTAAATTAATTAACTGCTTAACTCAGTAGAGCTTTTCAAGTAAACTTTCTTATTGCTCAGGTTTGTGTTTTTGCTCCTTTAAGCAGGATTATTCAGGCGGTTTGCTCATATAGCTAGCCTGGAATCAGCAGCTTAACAGGTATGCCGCTCCTAGATTGCCAACTGTATCTTTAAAACTCTGCTACCCAGTTCAAGACCCGTAACAACTCTACAACTACAAAGAGATTTGCTTTCTCTGCAATAAGAAGAAAGTTGTTTCTGACTGGGACCTTTCATATATCACTTGTTTGCAGAACTGCTAGGAAGTCTTCATAGGTCTTGCCCACTGCTGCACACCCTTTTTATTTAATTTTTTCAAGAACCACTCTAGAAAACGTTCAGTCCAGAATATGCGTCTAGAACGAGCTGAAGAAACCCCCAAAGTAGGGATGCAAGAAACGATCGATGCCAATTTTGTTATTGCAGCCCTTGGTGAGAGAGAACAAATTTCTCTGTTCTTACCTTAAGAATGATAGATGGCGCTCCTTTAGTTTCCTCAGCATGGGGGAGCGTTAGGCCTTAGGGAAGTATTTAAAAGTTAATTGCCACATTTTTTGACAGTATGGCTGTAGATCTCTGCGTACAGTCTAGACTACTTCAGTAGAGCTGTTATATATGTTATAAGTAGTTCAACTACACAGCTTAACAGCAGACAATCATTTTTATATTTTTTGTATATATATATTGACATTAATGGATGCTTTCATGATACACACAGGAGAAAAAGTAATAGGACAAATAATTCTCACCAAACAGTATCAGAGTTTTTTGTTATCTCAGTAAACTACTATCCTTTTCACAGTTAAAATGTTTCCCTGATAATAAAAAAGGTTATGATTGTCCATTATTTGCCACACTTTGTTACTCTATAAAAGGACTAAACCGTATGAATAGTATCGTGAAACATTTTAGAGGATTTTATACCCAGGAGTGTTTAAAATCTTAACAGGCCCATACTTAATTTCATACTTCAACCATTATGAGTTTTGTGCCAAAGGTCTGAGGTGGACAACTGTAGTTCTTGGAGATCTCTGCAATCTAAGTTACACATAGAAAGCCTTGTATATTTTTTGGTCTAAAAGTAACCAACTGAAAACCAATGGCTTGACTTCTGTGATCAGTATTTTTGTTCGACAGAGACAAAAAAAACTGGCTGCGCATCATTAGCCAGTCAACAAGCATAGCCACAAAGATGGAGTTTGAAATTCATGTTAAAGCAGCACTGGATAAGTTTTGACCCAAATATTCACTTAGTTTCAGATATATTAAACCATTTTTTTTAACTTACTATGCAGCACTTGACCCGCATGAATGCTCTGTGCAGGCTTCCATCAAAAATACAATTTAAAATTCTCCTTCTCACGTATAAAGCCCTTAATAATCAAGCTCCATCATAGACTTCAAACTTTCTTTTATGAGGACATCACTGCTGAGTTCTCCTACTGCTCTCCAATTTATTTGTTGTTACTTTTTTCATAGTAGGTACACCTGGTCTGCCATTATGTTAGCTGTGACACCATCCAGGGGGGCAGACCATTCGCTTGTCAAGACTCAATGCAATCTATTGGGTTCCCTTAGATAGGAACCAATCTAACAAATCTGTCTGTGCAATTTTATTGAATTTGACTTTTTAAAGTGCCATTAGAAGACATGTGTCGTGAATTGGCGCTATATAAAAAAATGGAATGGCCCTTCTCAAAAATTTGTCTATGTAAAGTGAGAGGGTCAGATCCCGTCGCTGAATGGGTCATGTGACCTAGAGCGGCGCTCTAGGTCACATGACCCATTCTCAAACTGCCAAATGAAATAAGGTGCCAAATGAAAACACTGAACATGAGTTGTTTGGTTAAAAAATGTAAGCAAATTATTGCTTATCACACGATGTGGAATAGGAGTGACAAGATAACAGGGTTGTAAGCCTCATAATTTAATTTATCAAATTATTAGGTCTCTGCCCTGACTCATGGCTTTCCACCTGGGCTACATTTTACAATACAGAATAAAATATTTTAGAGTGTGAATGAGAGTTACTCCTAAGGACAAAACCCCCAAGTCTAAGATAAGTGGAGTGGTGTATGTGGTTCAGTGCAGGAACCCCCTCATTGCAACCGTCTACTGTTAAATCACTGCTGCACTTTATCTGGAAATCAATTGGAATTTATCCTGTAAATTATTGCAATTTATTACTGCATTTTAATCCTGTACTGTAAATTCACAGCAATGTCTATATTGGAGAACCCAAACAACCTCTCCACAGATGGCTCAACACAGGAGAGCTACCTCCTCAGGACAAGACTCTGCTGTCCACCTGCACCTTAAGGACAAAGGACACTCTTTTGAGGACCAAAATGTTCACACTTTGGACAAACAAGACAGATGGTGTGATAGAGGGGCGAAGGAAGCCACTTACGTAAAGTGAGATAAAAGAACTTTAAATAGAGAAGGGGGGGCTCAGGTTTCAACTGTCAAAAACTTACAACATAGCTACAAGTTTGATTCCTGCCAAGTTTCACCCCAATTCACACCATGCATGTGATCGCAACATTCCTCCTGGGAGGCAGGCAAACAATGAGCCTAAGGACTGTCCATTGTTGGGCCGATCAGTTCCAGGTGAATTTTTGTGAATCTAAGCTCTAAAAAGGCCTCGTCAGCAGGTCTAAAAAACTTGGAACTCCTCACTACTCCAGACATTTTTAATTGAGAAAGCTTCCTAGATGGGAAGCGAAATGTCTTCAGCTTCAGATTAGAAGTCCAGTTGTTTTATTTCTTAACCTTTTTTTTTTAATTGATCATGACCTGAATGACTGAGAATCTTCACCAACGCAATAAAGATTTATTTTAACTATTCTCGCCATGAACTAACTAGCAAGGGATGCAACACAGAATAATCGAATTCTTGTTATAGCTTGACATGATATACTGGCAGTATTAAAGAGTCATCATTTAGCTAACATTATCTTTGCAGATAATGTTAGCTAAATGTTAGCTTTGTTTGCATTATCTGCAAAGATAATGCAAACGACGTGCATCCGTTGCACCCATGATAGTGCTCCTCCCAGGTGCAACAGCTCTCAGTAATTGGAGCCACAGGTGTAACTACTCAGACCTTGATTGCAGGTGCAGCACAGAGAGCAGGAAGTGACGATATGGGACTGCATAACAGGAGCTTTTCAGGCAGCAACAGACAGGAATCATCACACCTAAATGTTTCACATTGAGCCTTCATCCAATTTTCTAGTCATACCTAGTGCTGAGCTGTTTGACTGCCTGGATTAAAGAAAATACATAGCCAAAAAAATTAAATGAAAAAATACAAGTTCAAATAAAGTAGGCTAAAAAATAGCAACATACTGTTGGACACTATTAGGTGTTAATGGTTTGAGTTGTTTAAAAGCAGCTTATAGTCTAGTTTCCCAATAGTTTACCTATTGATATTAAGTATGCATTAAGGTGTTTCACTCTTTGTTACAACAAGGAGTTCTTTTCAAAGGTCAAGGGAACTCTAGAAATGCAGAACAGCCATTCACCAGGGAAACTGTGGTGATGCTGCAGGGCTGTTGTGTTCTTATCATGATCCAGCTGAAGGTCACATCATGTGTGGATGCACAAACACTCGCCTCTGACTTTTCTTTTTGTCAGCTTCACTGAGAAACTTTCTGTTCTTGCATACAAAATACATTTTACCCCCAATTCTTATTACGTTTGAAACATGAAAACTAAACACAGATGTAGTTAGTTTCGCACCTGTAAGTTTTTAAACTGCCATATGTGCCTATTTCTTAGTCTTTCAATGATGACAAAAATATGTATATAATAATGACCATCTGGACATTTGAGATACTTTGTTTCAGTGTGGGTCTGATCAGGCATGGTAAGAGCAGACAACTTTTTGGAGTCCAGGATGCTTACATAACTTCTGATCTAAGGAAAATGTGTCAAGTTACAAAAATAAATTTATAACAACCTGATAAGAAAAGCCAAGATAACTAAATTGTTTTGTAAAAGTCTAAAATATGTAAAACGATCATGTGTAATTTTCACCACATATTCTCAGTTGATTGCAGTCAGAATTTGATTTAGATGATTCATGATTTTTTTTCCATAATCCATTTTATAGCAGCTCTTGTGGTGAAGTTTAGGGCGGTTGAACCGCCGGCCAAGTCTCAAGTCCATTGCAGCATCTGAAATGTTTTCTTCTATGATGGGCCTCTATTTAGCTAGATTCATCTTGCTATCAACCTTGACCAGCCCCCTCTCCCCTTTTTCTTGCCACTATTCAATACAACTAGCAGTTCTCCTTTGAAAAGATTCCCTCATCTCTGCGTTTGATTTCTACAGCTCCTCCAAAGTTCCCATGGTCCTCGTGGCTGCTTCTCTGATTTATACCGCTCTTGTCTGTCTTATCAGGTAAGGTGAATGGTGATACCTTGGTAGGCGTGTCACGGTTCCAAGCTGTTTCAGTTTTTTTTTGGACGGATTGAACAATGCTGAATGACTTGTTCAAAGCTTGGAATGTAGCCTTAAACATGCTTTTATTGCATCTGTAAGGTTCTCCCTGAGCTCCTTGTTTGCTGTGATCGTTTGTTCACTGGTTTTCTTTGTGAAACTTTCTAAGGCTTTCACAGAATAGCTGCATGAATACCGACACTACATTAAACAAAAGTCGTCTTTCTTTACTAATTAGGTGACTTCTGATGGCAGGTGGTTGCACTGGATTGTATTCAGGGGCAACATAATAAAAGGGACTGAAAATTATTTGTGAAAACCTTTGAAAACAGCATAATGTCCTTTCATGTGACAATAAAGCACTTTTGTGTTGGCCTGTGACAGAATCCCAAAGTGAGCCAAATGTTAGATATTAATACAGTTAATTAATTATAATCTATAAATAATCTAAGCTTTTATGTTTATCTAGATGGTTTCTTGACAACATTCCAGGGTTGCAACCTGTATTAGTTAGAAGAGTCAGTAGATTTTGGATCTTGCTGTCATCTTTAAAAAAAAAAAAAACATAGTTAATGATCTTTGTTTTGGAACTTTCAGCTCCTTAGGACATTTGTCCTCACTGGTGACCCACATTTAAAACAGTGTAATGATTTAGTAATGGTTATTGTGATTTTAGGTCACTCATTTAGGACATCACTGCATGTTCTAAATTACTGTCCTCGGTTCCTCCTGTTTTACTTTGTGCTGCCATCTAGTCAAACTTGGCCAAAGCCATCAGTTCCATTTTTAAAGTAAACCGGACTTGTTCCCCCTCAGCCTCATTTCTGTTCACTGCAGTGTTGATTCATGCGGTGTTGATTGCCTCAGTAATAGATTTACACACAGAATGCAAAAGAACGCAAAATCTCCCCTCTAAACAGAGCAGTCTTCTACCCACATGGCCCTATAAGAGATAACCGCTCTGTCAGCTGGCAGTTCAGTCAGTCAATCTCAGGCCACAGAAGATGTATTGTTGAAATATTAATTGGCCAGCCTTCTTTGCTGCTGCCACCCCACCCCCCGGTCCCTTTGAGCTGGGAGAGCTGCCATTTTCCCCATTTCTAATCGCCAGGATTGCCCGTGGTCATGGGGGCCAGGGCCTCATCGGGATTCTCCCACTAATAGGGAAACACTTATGACCCTCAGACAGGGCAGCTTAATTGGGACAGATGAGTATGTCTGATGAAAAAACTATTTTGAATCCAGCTCAAGTGCTCTTTGACTCATATGCTTTGGGATATCCCAACAATATGTGTTTTAATACCCTAATTCTATTAGGTTCTCGATTATTGGGGTGGCTGATTTCTGACTCGGCACCAATGTTACCATTGTTTCAGAAACGCAAACTAACCACAGTCAGTTTAGCTGAACCAAAAAATAGACGATAAGCAGAAATAAATCTCACAAAGAAACTCAAACATTACTAGCTGAGAGAAAAAAAAAGTCAGATTCAATGCGTGGTAGTCAGGTCAATTCATTTTTTTACCCCAAGATTTGTGAATTTGTAGGATCCCACCAATGACTTTTAGTTAGGGTTGAACTAAAATTCACAACAGTTTGTGCATCACGGGGTAATTTTTTCCAGGACAAACAGGAGCCTCACCAGGTGTTACTCACTCAGTCAGAGCACTCTCATACAGAGCTAACATGCAGGAGAAAAACAGCAGAGTGTGTAAAGAAAGCCATGAAATAACACAATACGCTGTAGTTCATATTCACATTTAGCAGGTTAAAAATGAGTGAGAGGATGAGCATGTTGACACTTTTCTCTAAAACTACACAAACAAATTGTATTCTGAATCACTGAAAGGCACTCCGAATAATTCTTTACTGATTACCACCTTAATCAATTCTCATCTCTCTGTCTGACAATTATAGCCAACAGCCACTTGCGTCGTGGTGTTTTTAGGTTTGTTTTTGTGTTTTGCTCGAAAAATAAGAGCTCTGTTCTGATGATGAACACAAGATCAGCTAAGGGATATTTTTCACATTTAGGCTTAAAAGAGTGGGCAAATTAAAAAGGAACTGTTTGAAAACGAAGAAGCAATAATCTTTTACTTCTTAGAAGTGACAAGATTAAACATAATTATACCAAAGCAACATTTTGTGTATGTTATTCACTTTTATGTGAATGAAAAACATTTACAATTATAAACACCATATTCTGCAGCTCCACTGGTTAAATTTAAGCAACATCATGTCTACAGCAAAAGAAAATTGATTTTATTTGCAACTGACGGGCTCATTTATTTATTTTTGCTAAGCACCACAGGTAAGGAGATTCATTATTGTAAGTTGGCTAGAGTCTACACCCAGGCACTTTTCAATTACATGCCTTTCTTGAACATCCAACGGCTCATGTTTGTAGCTTTGCCAACTATGGATACAAAATGTTGAGTTTCTCTTGACCCAGCTGTCGCATACATTCGAAAGCAGGGACACACTGAGATCGTTGGGACTCGTTCTACGCCTCTGTATGCTGGATCTTGCAGATAGATGCATTGGCAGTGAACATTTTGATTAAAATGACAACTGCCTGTCAAAAAGGTGGAGAAATCCAAAACCAGAGTTCAATATGAAAACCTGAGCATCCATAGCTGCAGTTGAGTTTTCTAGTTGTTGTTCCAACAAATGGCCATCCTTCAGTAATCTGTGAAAATAATTCAAGCCGTCTCCCTATATTATGTCTCGATAAATGATCAGAACAGTAAAACATCAACTCGAATTGACGATTTCCATGGTTGCTGCTGTTGTAAACGCTGCACAACATTAAGGAATATAGCAATCATGTCAAGACACATGGAGAATGGGGGAAGACGATTAAAACAAGAGGATTTATGAATTGTAGTCAATTTTCATAATCTTACTTCAACATAAAACAGGAAAATGAATTAGGATAAAAGGATAATAGACCTAAAAGGGAAACATTACAAATTGCACTTTAATTATTCCTGGATGAGGCAATAAGCTTAAAACAATGAAGAAGCACATCATGAATATGACAAATAAACTAAAAACCTAATATCACACTACTTTTAAAATAGCACAAAGTAAAAGGGGACTTTGTAATTTAGAGCAGAAATTAAGTCTTCTTTTTGTGTCTAATAATTTTATAAGAATAAATATTCATATTTTTGACTTATTTCACTTGCAAAAGACTTGCGACAAGTGTGGAAGTGCACGCGTCAGCAGGAGAGCGACCCTAAACGTACAGCCAGACATACAATCAAATTACTCAAATTAAAGCATAATCATATTCCAGCCTGACTGAACTTGAACTATTTTGTCATATTTCTAATGTCTCTACATATACAAAGCTAACAGACTCCCCCTCCAAAACATAAATGGAGATGTAAGTGCGGTGAAAGGTGGTTCTGCATACTACTGACTCAAGGCAGCTAAAGCATGCCTCACTTTTTATGTTTGTGAATCCTTTTTTTTGAAAATTACCTCCCTTTCAAGAGAAATGAATGCCTTTGAAAGGCACTGTGAATACCCATAGTAACTTTTGTTATGTATAAGGTTGCAAAGTAAAATAATGGCACAGCATATCTACCATTAATATCCTGTAATAACCCCTTTTACCCACATAATTACTTTCCATTACTTAATAACTGTCTCAGTGTTCTCAGCTTATCATTGCAGTGTTGCAAAGCTGAGGCGTAGAGTCCTGCCAGTCCTATTGATTTTGGGAATACTCTGAACTGTCTCTGTGGATTCATTATCACTTGTTACCATCATCCTGCCAATTCTCTTTATAAACTGAACTGCTTGGTAGGTCAGGAGGTGAAATTTCTGTGTTTTTAATGCTGCTCGTAAATGTCAGGTGGGAAAACGGCTTCTTCTATTGGCAGAGCAGCCGTAAACTGTAAAACACTGCACATATTAGTGCTGCCAAACAAATACACCATCGATGATCAGAGGGTGTTTAACTTGAACAACAACAGCAAACAATCCTGACGAAGCATCTTTATTGGTCTCGCCAACAAGAAGTCAGAATTTACAAGCGCCATCCTAGAGATGGGAATGTATAAAACGTCAAGCTGTAAAACTCAAAGGGAAAAAACATGAAAAGCGATCTCAGCCAAATGAGGCTTTCTTTCCAAAATCTAACATGATAAAGACTTTGGTGGGTCATTGTGGCCTAACTAAATTAAATAGATTGTTTTATAATGGTGGTTTTGTGCACAACAGGCCCATCTGGGTGTACCTCGCCTCTTGCCCAATGACCGCAGGAGATAGGCACCAATCCACCCCACCCCACCCCAGCGACCTTGCACATATAAGTGGGTATGGATAGGTGGATAGATGTAAATTTAAGGCAAGGCCAGGCAAATTTATTTGTATAGCACATGTCAGTGCAAGGACAACGTAAAGTACTTTGCAATTTAAGATTTAATGGAATCGACAAGTTCATGTGGAAGCAATAATCTTCGTTGTTTGATGGTTGTCTTCGTTTATTTACAATCTGATGCTACGAGTTTAACAGTTTTTTCCCTGTGTTTGCGCTTGGTTTGTTCACAATTACATCTGCAAATAATAACCAATTATCCATGGTTGCTTTAAGATCAGCCCCTTCTTTGAGTTCAAATTAGGATGTCCCCAATTTCAGGGGACTGTCGCCGTTTTGGACAACCTGTTCCCAAAAGCTGTCCACGGAAATGTCCTTTATTTCAAGATTTTATCAGTGGAAAAAGTTTACAATTTCTGAAAGCTGGTCTCTTTACCCCAAATCAACTTCAGTTTGAGGCCTCATACAACCTTGGGCCAGCAGCCTCTGGTGTGCTCTCTTCCTCTTCCGTGAAAAAGTAGTCTATGATTAAAAAAGTAGGTCTTTAATAAAACAAGACAGGTAAATAAATACAAAAACATTTTTTTAAATTATGATCACATTTATCAAAGGAAAAAGCTATCGTAAAACGATGAATGTTTTAATTTAATTAGCCACACCTATTTCTAATTACTGCCTGACTTGTGCAAAGAAAGAAATCACTGATGGTGGACCTGCCAGGCAACATGAAGTAGGCTACAAGAGCATCAAATTATGCGGTAATCTAATAAAATTAACAAACAACTGAGAAACAATCACTGACCCCTGTTAGTGTGGAAAGGTTTACAGCGATATTTGGCTGGGAGTCCATTAGATAATAGTTTAGAAAACCCAGAATAGTGGGCAACCTTCCCAGGAGTGGCCCACCTGTCCACAACCACTTAGATGTGTCATCCAGGAGGTCCCAAAAAACACAGATCAGCATCTAAAGTTCTGCACGCCTCACTTGCTTCAGTAAAGGTCAGTGTTCTTGATTCAACAGTAAGAAAAGCGCTGGGGGAGATGGCATCTATGAGAGGGATCCAAGGCAAAAACTACTGCTGAGTAAAAACAACACAAAGATCATGTTCTGTATTTGCCTACAAGAATTTTGCTTAGCCCCAAGATACACTCTGTGGACTGATGGGACAAAGGTTAAACTTACTGAAAGCTGCGTGTCCTGTTACAACTAGCATACAACTAACACATACTGTCAAAGATGATGGTGGGAGTGTGATGGTCTGGGACCTAAACAAGCTGCTGCAGTTGTTAGAACCATGAAGGTCCTTGTCACCCTTCATAATTTAAAGAAAAGAAAAATGAATCTTGTGTCCGAGCTCCTGATTGAAGCGCTCTTCATCGGAGCACAGTGTCCCAAACTGAATCAATACAATAAACAGAGATACTCCCAGAGTACCAGAAAAGAGACCGTTTCTTAACAACATAATAAGGAGTCTATTAATGCATATATAGTCTTATAAACAAATAATAATGTTAATAAGCATCTAGTAGGCACTTATTAAGGTCTTATTACCTATTAACTAACGCTTATTACAAGGACTTTAATATAAAGCGTTACCAAATATTGATCTAAAACAGTCGTGTAACCCAGAGGAGGTTTCGGTTTGCTGATCTAGTCTCAACTTCTGTCTGTGGGAAAAACAAGTGAGACAGCTTGTTTTTTGCAAGCTGTCTCACTTTTTAAGAGGAGGGACATGTGCAATCAAGGATGTATGTGCCAATGATACCGGGCTGTTTAAAGCAGAACATCAGTGGGATGTTAGTGAGTGAGTGAGTGAGCGAGCGAGTGAGTGAGTGAGCGAGCGAGTGAGTGAGTGAGTGAGTGAGCGAGCGAGCGAGTGAGTGAGTGAGTGAGTGAGTGAGCGAGCGAGTGAGTGAGTGAGTGAGTGAGTGAGTGACCATGGCAGCAGTCCACTGCCTACCACAGACTGATGAGCAAGGCTTTTTAGAGGCATTTAATGAAGAGAGAAGCATCAACCGCTTTTGTTGATCACACAAAAAATAGCTGCTATCTTTGTCTCGAGGAAGCAATACACCATTAGAGGAGACACAGGGGAGGGTGTCTTAAGCCGTTCTCTCAGCTCATTTTTATATAGAATTTTCTTTATGTCAAAAACACACCAAAAAAAACATTTATCAGGATCCAGAAAATCCCTCAAACCAGTACACAGTCTATGAACCGTGGCTGCGTTTTGTTTTGTTACACGTCTGTGCATCTATATCTTCCCCCAATGATCAACTCCCATTGATTGCGTGGTAGATTGTGTGGTATGTTGTTTTTTTTTTTTTTTTCCTCTTGGTTTGGTTTACATAATTACATTATGTAGGACATGGGCAGCCAGAAGCGTTCTTTTTTTTTTTTTCCTCTTTGGAAGACTTCAGAGAGTGAATGGAGCGGATCTATTTCAGGAAGTGGGTTAGTTGTGAGGGGAAGGGGTTTGATTCACAGAATAAACACATATTTTACACATTAACATATTTGTTATTGTACCATACAGCCCCTGGTGTCCTTCAGTCTGTACGTGGTGTCATGTACCATCAGGCACATCTCAGCTTGGATGAAGATTTAAGGCACTTTATGCTGATGACTATGCATCTTAGCCCAAAGTAAAACAGTTTAACCTCTGTAGAAAAAGCACAAGTATTTGTCTTTGAAACGTACATAAAAACAAAACAAAAACACATTTTATTCAGAGTGTGTACCTGTCATTGCCAATGCACCATTGCTTATGCAATGTGTTGCATTGTTGCCATTCATACTGACATAGTTTTGCCCCACAGATACCGCACAAATAGTTGCAAGACATATATAGGAGACAGTGAGATGATAAATGGGGTATGCAGGGAAAAAGAAAAATCTAATTTCTTCTTTCCGAGCATTTTCTTGTTTTTGCAGATGCTTTTACCTCTCCGGGCCTTATATCTCTTAGGAGATAACAGGGTAAATATCTCTTCGAACTGCAATAAACTACAGCATAGACACCCAGCTTGTTTTTGCTTTTGGTTTTTCGTGTGTAGAAAGAGCAAGAGCCTTTTGTGTTTTTATGCAGATATGACCACTAATTGCTCCTATCAAAAAAGTAGTGGAGCAAAAACGATGTGAACTAACCAGTGTAAAGTAGGAAATTATCAGAAAACGCTCCGGTGCTATCAAAAGATGTTGCTTGAGTAAAAAAAAAGAAAAGAAAAGAAAAGAAAAGCACTTGACTAAGGAAACAAATTGTTTTTTAAAGAGGTTTTTTTTTAATGAAATCTGTGCTCTGAATATTCTGTATTTTACTGAATGGATGACTAATATAAAACATATTATGGTTAATATGTTTTGGTTCTGTCAGAAGGCTGATGCCAGTGGTTGCTTGCTGTTTTGTTTTGTATTTCCCTTTATTGTTTTATAGCCAAGTTTATTGCTTGACTCTTTGTTTTTGCCGTCCTGATTTGTATGTTTAATTACCCGATCTTCACCTTGCTTATTTGAGTCCGTCGTGCTTTTGGTCCCCACTGGCTCTTGCTTCCTGATTAACACGCCTGTTGATAACTCCTGATTACCTCCCTAAGTGTGTTTTTTTTCCCGCTGAGTTTTCTTCGTTCTTTGTTATCCCATTTTGTTCTGCATTTTGGTCCTCTCACAATCATTACACAGTGCAACAATGCAGACTTGGTTGACTTTACAGCCCCCTACATGTTTATAATGCCATCTTTGCCAACTCTTTGATAATAAAAGTAGCAACAGGTTGTCCTGAAAGTCGGTAAGAACTGCCAAATGATATCTTTGCCTAATTTGCATAAATGCTCCTTCTCAATAAAACTAATCAGAAAAAAAAATACATGTGGTAGAAGAAAGAAACAATGTTGTGCAAGAGACAAAAATTAGTGTAAGAAAAGAGAACCCTAAATATGTACAGATCACAAGTGGACTTATTTTTTATATATTGTTGTTTCCTTTTAATTTCACAGTTCTAACCAATTGGGGCTGCTAAAAGTAATGCAAAGGAGACATTCTGCGTATCATTTTCTTTAGTTTATTTTTCTTCAGTCTGGTTTGGTTTTTAACGTAATGGTCCACTTTGGATTCTGTTGACAAGGTCCCAACACATTTTTGTGTCATGATTCCATATCCTCTATAGTAGAACCATTCCAGAGCCAAAACATTCACTATTCCCATTGCGTTAGTCCTTTTTACCCAATTTTTAAACTGTAAAAGGTCACTGTGAATTTCTGGCAGGTGTTTCTGATGAGGTGAATAGACAGATAAAAAAGACTGATAAAAGAATGGATCAACAGATTAGTATACAATGGATAGACTGATAGTGAGAGATGGATGGATTGACAGAGATTGGTGGATGGACAGAGACCGTAAGAAGGAGATAGATGGTAAGATCAGAAAACGGCACACTGAATTTTATTCGCAAAATGATTTGAAAGAGGAATTACAACAGAAAGCAGAGTATGCAGTCAAAAGAGAAACGCTAAAAAGTTTGTGCAGCATAGCTTCAAGAGCTAAAATGAATGATAAGATTTACAGGTTTTCCAAAATACATCCGTGTCTTGATAAGTAGATGAATTTTGGCTACGTTCATCCTGCAGGTCTTGATGCTTAATTCCGATTTTTTGTTCAAATCTCAATTTTACTTTTATTTATTTTTTTTTTGCGAGGTTGTCCTTACTTCTAATTAAATGGGACCACTGTCAGACTTCTTTCTGAACTGTTCAAGACCACATTGCAACCCACATGATCAGATAACAGAAGGAGAAAATACACGTCACACAGTAGTGCACTGTTTACGGAAGTAATGGGGGGCGGGGGGTGATTGTTACTGAGTGTTCAATAAAACCTGGCAAAAAAAACAAGAAACAAAAACATAACAGATGATACCAGCATCTCCGTGTTATTATGAAGTTGTTGAGCAATGGGATCCAGCAAAAGTAACTACAAACCAATGCAACATTCTGATTTAATGTTGTACATTTAGTGAAAGATAAAGGCATTTTTAACAAACTTCAAATAGGGTAACTTAGAATAAGATAGCTTTATGTCTCCCCATTCTGTCTGGTGTGAAACGTGGTGCTCATTGTCATGTCCAAAGACACTGCATTGGAAACTCTCATTGAGAGATAAACATCACAACCATAATGTGGACATAATCAGATACTGTTTAAAAAAAACCCACACAGTTATGTTCTCATGATTTGTGGGCCAAAAAGGAAAGAGCAACCTCATTGAACAATGAAACCATCAAAGTGAACTCCAAATTATTAGGAAAATGTCCTCATCACGTAAAACCCCAGAAATCTGGTCACATTTGTTCAGCCAGACCTATCTTAATGTGCTGCTGGAGTATTATTGGACT
This sequence comes from Fundulus heteroclitus, assembly GCF_011125445.2. NCBI lineage: Eukaryota > Metazoa > Chordata > Actinopteri > Cyprinodontiformes > Fundulidae > Fundulus > Fundulus heteroclitus. The sequence continues at coordinate 10,612,966 of NC_046361.1, forward strand.
TGTCCTTGAAACCCACTTAGTGTGAATTGATAAAACCTATTCTCTTTTATGCCCCACTCACAGAGCCTCGCACGCAATTGCAGGCCGGGCTGAGACCTGATTTCCATTTCCTTTGCATGATAACAGCCTGGCCTCACTCTAAACGAACGACAGACGAGGATAAAAGCAAAATCAAAGCCTGTCCCAAACAATCTGACAACCTAATGGACTTGAGGAACTCACGTTCTATTCTGAGTTTCCCTTTAATTTGTCATCAAGTGTTCAGCTGCGCACAAATCCGCTTTTAACCGGTTCAGTTGAGATTCAGTCTTACCTGTTGGATGATGCTTTGTGGTATTTAACGCCTAACTGATGATTCTCACTTTGACATACCAGGAGCATGCTAAACAAAATCCTTTTAAGGTTCTCCAACATTCCCACAGTGTGTTCACCAGGAAGAGCCAGAAGAGACACAAATGAGTGGAGTGGTGGATATATAACACCCACAAATGAGAAGAAAAAAGACAACAAGGCCTCATATGTCACTGTCAGTACTGGCCCACATGAATCTAATATGTACAGCAATGAGAGTCTGCTCAAATGGATCAATTGGTGCTGGATAACAAGCCCAGAGCTCTGCAGTGCATCTGTACGTGTGTGTGGCGGTTCCCCTATACACAGATTTAACCTGCACAGCACATTTCATTTGACAAACATATAATACAAGCTCCGCAAACAAGTGGCAGGAAAGAAAAACCTTTAAATTGAACTTTCAAGTGGAACTGTTTACTCACAGGTCATGCTGTTATACAGTTTCCCAGTAGGAGCAAAAAAACAACATTTTAACTCAAGATGGAATCATTTTTGCTGATGCTTTGTTTCTTAGCAAATAATTACTTTAGCCCACCTAGCACCTCAGGGACGGAGATGGTGACATTTGTATGTTTTCAGTCGAGATATTGTGAAATGATCAGCACTGCTAGTCTCCCATTGGTCGGATTTATAATTAGCAGCAGACTCATGACAAAGGCAATATTAAGGATTAACGCCAACATTTTAATTAACTAAATCTCTCTTGGCATAAACCCAAAGCTTTGTGTGATATAGAGCTGACATCACCACATACATTCATGACTACATTTTTACATTTTTCTTTGTGTTTTGACACAAGATGAGTAAAAATAGCACTGATGTACTATCCAACGTTCTCAATGCAAGGCATCCATTAAAATGTATCTGGCTTCCAAAGCAAATAAAAAAATATTGAAAACATCCAAAATATTTAGTGTCATTTGTCCATGTTTATGGAACTATACAATCTGTGTGACAGTAGTGTTACCTGTTGTGTTTGACAACTTACAGCCTTTAAAATCGTCTTTGTGCTTTCGTCTTCTGGTCTGCGTCAAGGTTAATGTGGAACATTTTAAACTTAAAACAGTGGGCTCCAATGAGTGTTTTACCTAATGAAACATGCGGTGTCTAAAAGGCACTTCTTCCAGTCAATGATCCGATGTTTTGGTACTCTGCTCCTATCTGTCCCGTCATGTCTTACATTTTGATTCAGTTGTTGTGTGTTTAATAGAAACTTTGTATTTGTATTTGTCTTAGAGGAGTGTCTTTTTACTAAAATATTCACCACTCTATTGACATTCATTATTATTATTATTATTATTATTAAACAAGCTGCCGAACTGGAGCTTGAACTTGTTTTGGAACCGAACGGGTTTAAACATGACTTTTGTGTCGAAATTACATGAAAGAACAGTCACAAGTTTATTGGTTTTGTCCTATTGTTCGAAGGAAGGTCATGGCCTGGCTCACTTCAGCTGCATTAGTGGGTTGGACATCATAAAAGTAATAAATAACATACTTCAAATCTCTCTCTCTCTCTCTCTCTCTCTCTCTCTCTCTCTATATATATATATATATATATATATATATATATATATATATATATATATATATATATATACATATATATATATATATATATTGCGTATTAGGATACATCCAAATTGCATCTTCAAAATAATACTAGGCCACATTACCCAGCCCAAGATCAAATTAAAACACAATTCACAAACTTGGTGGGAACATAACTTTGGTCTGGTTTTCTGCAACTTCCTTGCCATCTATTCAGCCATTATTAGTGAGAATGTGAATGCAGGCCATGCAAAGCAGCAGCCTGGCCAGTCAGACTGAATTACACCGGGTATAAGTCAGTCTGGAAAGGCTCCTTTCCCTCTGGCCCAAAACAGACCGGACCAATCACAGCGCGGGAGGCGGGACTTTATGACTTGTCACTTTCAGCAGCAGGATTACCCATAATGCAGCAGCGCTTTTTGCTACCAAGATACAAACAAAGATTTTTGTTGATTGATGCCTTGGAAGATTAAGAAAGTTGATGTGAGTACACCATATTTATCGTCTGATTTTTTTTTTTTAGACAAAAAAGGCACAAAATATTTCACAGGAGAGTTTGCTCGACGGCATGACTAGTTTCAAGGACTACAAATTAAAAAAAAAGAAACATAGTGCGTTCCTTGGAGTTTTTTGTCTCATATCCGTAATTATTTTTAGTTTATTTTAGTTAGTTTTATGTGTGTTGATTCTTGCCATGGACAGAAAACCTACGTGTTGAGAAGGGATGTTGCATCTCCAGAAACAAGAGCTGGAATAAGCTGGAATAATAGCTGCCTATCTGACAAACCTAATTATTGCTAGGTTATTCCAGTATTGCAAAAATCATTATTTGAAACCTTAATTATAATGATGAAAACACATTGTGTGATGCACCTATCTAGAGACATTTCGCTGTTTTCTTAGCAGAGTTAAGTGAGATTAAAGGCTTGAAAAAATATATTTTTTGCCTCCTTCGCTTTGTTGTTTGCTTTCTTGCAGTCTGTGCTAATTGTAACCTGCACAGCTGCTGCTAATTGCATGATCAGGCACATCATTTCCCTGTTGTTTTGGCTTCATTGTTTGCCAACTGTTGTTAGGCTGAAAAGGGAAGAGGCAAAAGCCCTTCTCTCTCTCATATACTTTATTTTCCACGTACTTTGATGGTATCAAACTATTTAAAAAGCGCCCTTGAAATGTAGAGTCATTTAACCCGGAATATCCATTGTAGTAGACGCTGTTTTTTTAAGTACCTTGTTTGATTAATGCAATAAGCACTTCAATAACACTGTAAAAATGTCGAACTTTATCTTGGGGAACATAAATGCCTGCGGGAGACACTCTTGATTGCCGGTGACAGGTTCAGGTTGCTCCCAGGGGCCACATAATATCTCTCCAACAATAGATAACGTAACACCAACATATCATCACATATCCCGTTATCCTGGTGGACTTGCTACCCGACAATACTGAAGTCCAATATTCACTCGTGTTTAGCTCTTTTTGTGATCTCTATCTGTTCCTCAGGGAAATATCCGGCTCTTTGTGTTTAATGGCCCACTCTAATATGTCCACTAGCTAGTCTCTCACAGTCACTGGGTGCTGTTTGGTGTTGCGCACACAGGATTCTAAAGCATCTTTAGATAATAAGAAGCATAAATCTCCTCCAAGGGGGAAAAAAATACACTATGACTCTGAAGTTTGGGGAATGCGCAATGAGTTATACAATTGACAAAAACATAAAAGAAATGGTGCTAAAGTGCTTTTCCATTCTAATTTCAAAATTTGGTCATGACTACACTCAATTTCTAATTTTATTTCAAAAAAGATTCCTACTTTAAAAGTCTATTCGAACACAATTGTTGTAAATTTTAAACCATTCAATCCAATTATGGGGAATGACATTTGATATAACGGTGAGTCATACCATTGTCAACAGAAGAATAAAACATCAGCTCTGCAGTACATCGGAAAAAGTATTCACAGCCGTTGATTTCTTCACATATTTTGTGTTACAACTACAAACTTCAACTACATATTGAATTTTATCTGATAGACCAACAAACTGTCAGGAATGAGTGTGAAGTGAAAGGACAACTATACATGATTTCAGATTTATTTTTACAAGAAAACTTGAAAAGTGGGCTGTTGTGGCCTCTGACATTGGAAGCAGGTGTGCAGCCTTCCTCATAGGATTGACTGGAGCTCTGGCCTGAGCAGCGACCACTGGACTGGCTTTGGATCGCCTGCACCAATCACTACCTCATCCTTCCAAAGGCGGACAGAATGTGCTTTGCAAATCTTGTCTTTCAGTGATCTTGAGTGATAGTTTGACAGTAGTTAAATCTTTGAACAGTCTGTGAGGCTAACGGAGACAATTTCTGTGTCAAACCTTGTATTTAGTTTGAACTTGGTGGTGCCTCTCATTGTGCGATTTGAGTTGATTCCTCAGTTTGGTGCAAAGAGTTTTTTTCTTTTTAAGTTTGAAAAGTCCCTTTTCTTTTGATTACTTACTAATCTGAGTTACACCTCATGAGTTTATTTTCTGGCTCTTAACTCCAAACTTACTATCTTGAGACATTTTATGTTACTTCCTTTTACCCCCCCCAGCCGAATGGGGTCATAACATATCAAATTTGTATTCAGTCCCCTTCACCTTGACACTGCTGAATAAAAATCCAGTGCAATCAGTTGCCTTTAGACACCACCTAATTTCTTAATTGGGACCATTTGTGTGAAATCGAATCTCAGTTGTTCTGAAAAGGCCTGTATGATTGTCGTTTGGCTGTACAATGTTGAATTACTTAGTGTTGATCTAGCTCAGTGGTTGCCAACCCTGGTCCCTGGGGACCCCTGTTCTGCATGTGTTGGGTGTCTCCTTTCTGCCAGACACCTGATTTAAATGAATGGATAATTAAGAGGCTTCTGCAGCACTTGATGGCTGCAGAGGAGGTCGTGCAATCACTTGAATCAGGTGAGCTGGAAGAGCGACACAAACATGCAGGAGAGGGATGACTGTTCACATAAATTCTCAGCAACATACAGGAAGTTTTTGGTTGTAACTGGACAAAAGGTCAAGTTCAAGTTTATTGGAAATAAATCTGAGCCAATAGATGGTGTAACAGTGCAACGGCAATGTTTTAAATCAAATAAAAGCAATGAAATCGCAAGCTGTGAAGTGCTGAAATATAATGTACAGTATATAAACGTGTTAACCATGAAAATTAATTTCTGTTTATTTGTTTATAGCAGCTACACATCCATGGCAAATACACATTGTTTATTTTGCATATAACGTAATATATGGTATGAACCATTTTCTGTCAAAAATAAAACCTATTCATAAAATGAAAACAAAGTAAATAAAACAAAATCATTGCTAGTATGTCAACTCTGTTTAAGAAGACAAAAACAATCAATCAGACCGGTCACTGTTAGAACTGGAAAGTCTGGATACATTTACGCGCCTTCATATATTTTGGTTTGCGTAATAGAGAGATTCAGCCGTTCGCTACAATTGTCTAATTTGCGCATTTTTTTTTGTAGTTAAGTTTCGAAAGGCTGTGGGCCCGGGTTTGAGTAGAATCACCCACGTGTGTTTCCGTTAAATAATGATGTATGAGTTAAAGGCTGTTTAAAATCAGATCATCAGTTTAGCAACAATTTCAGTGGCAAGATGAGGCAAGCTCACAGAGACTGATTCAAAGACACTGGCAGCTGTAATTGCCGCCAAGGGTGGTTCTACAAAGTTCTGACTTTAGGCAGGGTGAACTGTTACTTTGTCCTGTTCGTTGTTTGCTTCTCAATAAAAAAAGAAATTCATCTTTTAAGTCGGAAGCATGCGTTGTAAATGAAATGGCTCAAACTCTAACTCTTAAACAATCCATTGTAGTTATACCAACAAGCTTGAATACTTTTGCAAGGCAGTGTGTTTATATATAAAATATCAAGTAATGCATCAAACTCTAGTTGTAAATAGTTTCTATGCCTCTTTCTTAATTTCATGTCAGGAATAAGAAAAGAAAAATAAATAAGACATGGGTATGTTTACCACTGCGTTGCATCACTGTTTGTTTAAACACTGCAAGCATCTGGGAACTGAAGACACTAGTTGCTGCAGGTTTGAAAGAGAAATGTTTTCCCATTTGACATTCAGTCAAGTAATCTGCTGCCATTGGGAGTAAATGATCATTACTCACAAAAAACATGTCTGCCTCTGTGTCATGCGATGGTAAAATTCGTACTTACTGCCACTTGAAAATGAAAACACCAATTAAACCACCAACATAAAACCGGCAGCCAGCTGAGGTGGAGTTGAAGTGACTGACAGAAAAAAAAAAAAAAATGACCATAGCAGCATGACACTTTGGAGGCATTAAGGATTTTCATGAGGAGCCAGACAGAGCAGGGGAACATCAAAGTGTGAGAGATTTGCCTCAGATGCACTTCTCAAAGGATCCTGTCGCTTCATTGCACACAGTGACGCTCTCTGAGTAGATGATCTAGTGTAACACTTAAAAGTTGGTCGACCGGTTTTATAACCACATTAATCATTGTTGCTTCCACACACTCTGCAAAAAAAAAAAAAAAAAAAGCTTCTGCTACTCATGGAGGGGAAACAATCAGAGAGGCCGCTTATGAATTTAAGAGCTGAGCAGACCGGAGGGCGGCCAATTGCAAATCCAGCTGCCTTGTAGGATGTTTCTGTTCTGTCTTGTTTTGAGGCTTCGGTTTGCAGACTGATGTGGCTTTGTTTAGAAACAAAAGATATTAATTAACAGGAAGCGGGACATTTTATTTTATTCAGTGGAGTCCCTCTGATCAGAGGGACAGTACTTGAACCCACTGAACCTAGTTCCTGTTGTGCTTTATCTTGAATTACTACTAAATAACTATGTTCGCTGTCTGTAGTGACCTATCACAGTTCATTTTAAATACCTCCAGGTTGGCAAACCTGCTAGAAATACTGCTGGAGCAATAATGCCTTGCAAATGCTCATAATTGTTGAACCTTTTAATGTTTTGTTACAACCAGAAATCTCTATGTGTTTTACAGTGTTTTAGAGAGACTAAATGTGTAAAATGTACTGTGTATTTGTAATCAGCCCACTTTTCTCAGATACCTCTAAAATAAAAACCCAGTGCAAGCCAACTGCCTTCAGAGTGCAGCTGCTGCGTGATTTAAACTCAGTACAAATCCAGCTTTTCTGTGATGACCTCAGAGGTTTGTTAGGGAACATTAGTGAACAAACAACACCATGAAGACCAAGGAGCACAGCTGCTCTGAACATCTCACAGAGCACTGATCAAATAGGGGAGAGGATCTGTTGACAGGACAGCTATTAATCATACACTCCACAGATCTTGTGTACATGGAAGAGTGACAAGAAGAAAGCTACTGGTAAAAAGAAAGCTGTTCAAAGTTGATGGGAAGATGGATAGAGATAGAGGAAAGATAGCTGCTAGAGTCAAGATGCAAAAGAAAAAAAAAAGCAAACGGATCATATCACAAAAGCCCTTAAATCACTGCATCAACTTGTCGTTTGTGAATGGAATTTAAATCCTTAATAATAATCTTTTTATAATGCTGAAGACTTCTCAGAGCAGCTGGTCAGGCGTGGCCTCTATAGAGCACCCATGTTATCAGAGATCTGTTCACCCGGGGTTCTTAAGACGTAAACAAGGAGTAAACAAGGAGCAGCAGCAGTTTGTTTTCTTGTTTCCATTTCTTTTCTTTTTTTTTAACGTGAAACTCAATTGGTTGGATGTTTTTTTTTTTATTGTTTTTAAAGCTCAAGAACCATTATTACATTTAAAAGACCCTGTAGTTATTCAAAATTTGTGATCCTTTAAATGCTTCAAAAATGACATTTTCTTTTCGAAAGATCTTTTTTTAATCACAAATAACTTTAACACTTTAGATTAGAGGAAGAAGGTTATGGCACATAGATATGACGCAGTCCACACATTGGCATGCCTGCTGTTGAAAAAAAAGAATATATAAGGTTTGCTTCCCACATCACACCCTTGCATAAAGTGGTATGTTTGGAGTCCTTCTGATCAGAGGGACAGTACTTGAACCTACTGCTCTGTGCGCTTGTAGCCAGCTCACCCTTACTGTGTCTTTGACTGGATTTAAGCATTTGAAGGGATGATTGAAAGGCATATTTGAACACCAGTTGTTGACCCATAGGGACACGGCATCTGTTCTGTGTGACATATGCTTCTTTTATCTACCTCTCTTTGTTCTGCAGCCGCATTACTCTCCCTGCTCTGAGAATAATTAGAGGACCACCTGAGATCTCTGCTCGGTGCTGCTGCAAATGTCTGTGTTATTCCCGCAGTACATCCTATGTGAAGGAAATCGTAGTGTCTGCCTTCAGCACAAACATCCCTCATTGCGCTCCGTGTGCAGTCAAAGCCTCAACCACCTGATTGGCACCTCATTTATTCAGCCTAATGGAAAGAGGTGGGCCCTCGGGTGGAAAGGAAGAACACATACAGACAGGGTGAGTGACAGGCCTGCCTCATTGTTATAGACAGTCCCCTGGCCATGACTTTGCTGTATACAAGAAACGAACAAGACACACAAGGTTCTCGGAGTGGAGTTGCTTTATGCGAGGTGCCACGCATGGCCTTCTGTGATTATCTGCGCTCAGCTGTTTTGAAAGTGGGCCAAGGAGCAGGTTAAATGACACAAATTCACTGTGGGATGGCAAATGTCAAATTTTAAAATTCACCAGAAACCATCTCGGGCTCAAATTGAGAAATACAAGTCTAAGCATCAATCCTTTCATTGTTAAACTGGTGTCACGCTTTTTCTTTTCTTGTTGTGCATACAGGTTGGAGTGCTGTTGGCTGGAGCCACTTCAAGAATTCAGTCTGCAGAACAGTGGGAATCTTTACCAGTGCAGACAGAATAGCATAGCATCAGATTAATTAAAGTTATTATTAGCTAATTGCTACTACATTTTAGTAGCGTTTAAGCCACCTTTGTGGGAGTAGTGACTATGCAGAGCATATCTATGGCATTAAGTGCAGTCTATATGCTGTGAAATGACCAACAATGACTCTCAATAAGTGTGTTGTAGTCAAAGTTAGTGTTTTAGAAGTCCAAGCAATAGCAAGTAAAAGGGTTTGAGCAAGTTTAGCAGGGGTTCTACAAAACTGCAGCTTGTGTGTTGTTGGTCAGAAGTAGTGAGTATTTCTTAAACGCTGTCCAAGGAAGGACAGTCTTCAACCGATGACAGAGTCAGAGACAACAAATGCACACTTAGACACGTGGGCAGCAAAGGCTGCCCTGTTTGGTCAGATACAACAGACAAGCAAATTTGTCGCAAATGAGAGTTAAAAACCCACACACCAGCCATGGTGCCCAAGCTGACCTGTTTCTTCTGCCGAAAAAACACAGCAATGGGCACATAAGCACCAGAACTCAACCATGGAGCAATGGAAAAAGGTGGCCTGGTCTAATGATTCTCGTTTTCTTTAACATCACATGGATGGTGCATGCGCACCGCATACCTACGGACACCATGAAGCACTACGAGATGAAGGCAAAGCGGCTGAGGCAGTGTGATGGCCAGTGTTTGGCTGGGAAACCTCCCATTCATGTGGACATTACTTTTAAATGGACCAAAGCATTGACCAAACACACTATTTTAAGGAAATTAGACTAAATCGAGTTTAGCAACATGACAATGACTCTGCGGAGTGACTTGGCCTCGAAATTTTCAATCTACAGTTATTGAATGTGCTGGACAAACAAGTCTGATCCACAGAGGCTGAAAGGAGCCAGATATCACAGCACATCTTCAGGGGTTTAGCTGAGTCTCTCCCTGTCCAGGACTTTCTTTTTTGGTAGCAAAAAAGGAAAACCAACACACAACGAGGCAGATGGTCATAATGTTTTGCCTATTGCCAGTGACTGTGCGTTTGCAAACTGAAAAGGTGCATTATCACAATCTACTTTGTTCGGTGTCTGAGTGGAAACACTTCACTTTGCTTTTCCACTCGAATTTCTGACCTGCAGACAGAGAGAACTGTCTGCTTCTCACAACAAAGTTGAACTGTGACCAATTAGAGAGGGAAAGTTAGCATGAAGGAGGAAGCTTATTGATATCGGCTGTGGAGCTAAATGACAACAGCAAAATGCAACGATGCGCGCACACTGACACAAACTTATACGTTTAGACACACTTACACACACACACACACAAACACACCAGGCTGTCTCCTGGTAGTAAGGGGGAAGAGAAGTTTTTTTACAGACTCAATCACATGTCCAGACTGCTGTGCGAGTATAACACACTGAATGTTACGCCTAAATTGCTAACAAATGCAATATGGGACGATATATACAGTATATATATATATATATATATATATATATATATATATATATATATATATATATATATATCTATATATATATATATATATATATACATATATATATATAAAAAGCCAAAGCGAAAGAGTTTGTGGTGCTCTCTGTTACGTTAGGCTGGATGTGTCATCGTGCAAAATGCTCTGCCTAAACATGCCATACTGCTGGAGAGCAGGAAAAAAAAGGAGCTTTTCTGACAGTTCATCCTCTCCTTTTTAAAATTACCTCTTGCTTTCATCCCCTTGTGTAATTTCAGCTCTGTGGCCTCCTTGCATGCATGCGTCACAAACACACTCTCAGACACAATTTATGTATTTATTCATTTCCTCTGCAGCTTGTTCAAAGTGATGTACACATCACCCTCTCTTGACGTGTGAAGCTCAGGTTTTTAATTATTCATTCGGCAAAATCTAAAGCAGATATATTTCAGAGCATTTTTTTTTTTTGCTGACAACCTAGGCTTAAAGCAGAATAAAACGCAGGACAGTTTGGATCTGCAAACAACTCCTACGGGGTAGTAATATCTTTTTAGCTCCCTGGTCTCCTCACTCTTCATCATGATTCCAGATGCTGTTGACACGGTGGAATAAATCACTACGCTATAAGATAAACTGACTTTGACTCAGAACATCACAAATGCAGCAAGCTTGTGGGTGATTTTATTTTCCTTGTACAGGACATAACAAGCTTCCAGCTCATCATTCTGATTATTAAAAGCATACGGCTTGATTGCAAAACTAAGAGCTGCTACAGTGCTGTGAAAATGTATTAGGCCCCTTTAAATTTTCATCTCTACAAAATTAGGATTTCATTTATCAAGGAATAAACGCTATCCAAATCACCCTTGGCCTATGGGAAAATATTATTGCCCCTCCTGTTTATTAATTCCTGGTTAAACAGGAGTGGCTTAAGAATGGAGGGGAGGTTGTGGGGGAGGCAATGCCTCCAGTTTCGTGGGGTGGGCTCTTCGGTTCCTCACAACCATTATTGAGGATTTTTCTTATGGATAAACCTTACAAGAGCACTCTCCAGATACCTACAGGTGCTTGCATCCAGGGGCTTACAGATTCATTTCTTTAGCTTTACGCCTGGTTCACGTGGCAGGATTTTTAGCCCGATTTTCGCCCTGATCTCCCTCTTCCGAGAGGTGGAGATTATCGCCGTGTCTCTTAAAATAATCTTAAAACATCATCCTGCCGTGTGTGGTGTGTTAAGAGCGATCGGGTCCACTTGGTGGAACGTCGGGACCGCTCCGATCTCAAATCGTGGATATTCAACATGTTGGATTGTCTTGTCCCGATATCCTAATGTGTGTGGGGTCCCCCGAGGACAAATGAGCACACAGCCTGTTGAATGTGACGTGTAGCCAATCAGAAAGCGAGGTGAGGGATTCCCCGAGAGAAAACACTCCCCAACTCGCCTCCATTTCATAGTGCAAACTATGAGCAAACGTAGAGCACCCTGGTTGCGTTGTCTCCGCTTCTTTGACCAACAGCTTTTCTTTTTATGTTTTTTTTCTCTGTTAAAACTAATCCACAGACTATCGCCATTATTCCTGCTTGTCGTCAATGTTTATTTATGCTGAAGTCACGTTTGATCTTGAGAGGACTAACAAGATTTTCGATCTGATATGTGAATAATCTTAAGCAAAATCTGTTTGTGTGTGGTGTGTTGAGATTGCCGTCTGACCAGACACCACACACTGTACGAACATGTTTTATCTTAGATTTTTTATCGTTACGTGTGGGGTCTCTTGGGCTTTGAAAATCGTCCGACTATTTTAAATTCCAGCCGTGTAAACCAGCTGTCATGTTACACATCTTGTACTAAGTAATGCTGTGCATTTATCAGTGATGTTATCAAGGTGTTGATTGGTTGTACCTGTAACACTTTATCGGTTTGCTTTGCTGTTCTTTTTATATATCTCTTTGCAGGTGTAGAAACAGACTAAGAGGATGTTCTCTTGGTTGCTCCTTTTTCTCTCTATTTTTGTCACCTTTTTCTCCCTTTTAACATTTTGTCTTATCATTTTCGCTTTCTTTTTTTCTCTTCTATCTTCCCGTTTTTGTGTTGGAGCATTATGGCGAAAGCAGTAATGTCCACCTGTGAAAGTAAAATCTGATGGGCTCTCTTTGGCAGTAAGACAGCAATTCTTAATGTTACACTGCCAGACAGGACAACTTGAACAAAAAAAGTAATTGATGTTCAACTGTGTTCACATACAGCTTGGCCACTACCAGACTTAAGTCAAGGAATTACATAAAACTGAACCTATTTGGCAACAGGAAGTCTACTAAGTGATCTCAGACAGCAACACATCATGCCCCAATCTATAAAAAATACAAGGACCAGTTTGTTTTACCTTAAAGAAACATCTCGTTGACTTTCAACACATTTTGGAAAATAGTCTGTGGACTGACGAAACAAAAAAGGAAACTTTTTGAAGATTGTGTGTTTATTTGGTGTAAAATAACCAGCATTTCAGAACAAGAACCTAATTTTGACATTTAAACATGGTAAAGTAATACGATTATCTGCAGCTGTAGTGCTTCTTCAAGACTTGGGCTTCTTGTAATAATTTATGGTATCCAAGAATTCTGCTCTCAAAAATATACTAAACAACGAAATGTAGCTATTAGTTTGTAACCTTAATCTCAATCTTACTTTGACTATGTAGCTGTACAATGATCCAAAGCAAAACAGCAACTGCACCTCCTGTTGAGTAAATAGAAGGTTTTGGGATGGCCTTGTTAAAATGTGGAGCTCCACTGTATGGAGATGCTGTGGCCTCTAACAGGCCATCCATGCTTGACAACCCAAAGTGGCTGAATTAAATGACTCTGCAAAGAAGAGTTGGTAAGAATTCATTCATAGAGATGACAGTATTGTTTCTAAATAAAATAAATCATCATTTGAATCTTTTTCTGATACTTAAATTACATTCCTGACCAGAAATACTTAGGGGAACAAAAAAAGAAAAGACAGAAAAAAAATCTCTGAAGAGCCAAAGACATTTACATAGCATTGGACATGGCTGAAGCATTAAAAAGACTAAACTCTTTAAGCTCTCTTAGTGAGTGTGCAAACTTCATTACACCTCACAGCCTTTGCTCCCACCCTGGGTCTGTGCACTGCTTGCCCACGTACTTTGATTAACTATGCCAGTACCTGCCGGTGATTGGTCAAATTGCTGGACACTGCTCTGTGTGTCTTTGCCTGCGTCCTGCCAGCCATATTCACTGATTAGATCGGGGCCCCTGTCTGGTGACCCAGTCCGCTTATCTCACTCATGGCTGTGATTTGATGTAGGCAGCTCACCATGTGCCTCTTGTGTGTGGGATGTGATGGTTATTGTGTAGCTGTTATTGTGTAGCTTCGTATTTTGGCTTGGGTTTCCTCCGAAAGTCCAGAATTATGCCTTCTATGGTGCTGTAACCTGTAACCTGTGAACACAACCTTAAAGGAACAATAAGTAAGAAATATACTGTAGAATTAACCAAAACCATTCTCGTTTCTCACCAGGGATGGATGTAACATTCCCTGTAAACAATCGGTTCTCTCCATCAACAATGTCTTAGTCAAGTTTTTCTCCTTTTAAAATTAGAGGGACGGTGGGCTACACACTACTTTGTTGCCTTGTGTAGCCCATGTTTACTTCTTGGTTCTTGGTACAATATTCAGGAGCATGCCCATAAGTGTGTGAATATCTAGAAGAACAAAGAATAAATTTACCGACACTGCAAGCCAGTTGCTTCGAAAACATAGCTGCATACAAAAGTCTACCAAAACAACTACATTGATACAATTTCTGCTACGTTGCACCCGCAATCAATCTTACTGAAAGACTGAAATCTGAAATCAGCTGCAATCCACATAATAGTTTGGCAAAATCATGACATAGGTCAAGAGGCAAACAGGTGATGTCCCAAAAGCAGTGAGTGTATTTCCCAACACATGCATTTCTGCTAAATTGGCTTTTGGCACAAAACTTGCTGATCGTGTAGGACCATTAGACGTGATGACTTAAAAGCAACTCCACTATCTACTGTGATAATTACAACAAAGACAAAATTATCTAATTCTTGTCCAATTAGTGGTTCAATGCCAGATAGCAGATTGTAAACAAGACAGCATTAAGTGCTGTCCATGATGCTGTATTTACTCGACTTATCTGTCTGCTTAAAAGCAAAGTACGACACTTCTTATTTCTACAGATTATGTAATGTGTGTAACCTTTGTTTAGTGGAAGATTGATTTCATTTTATGTTCTGAAGTCAGTTGTACAGTACAGTAACTTAAGAAGTGTTTTGTTTGAAAGAAATTCAATACATTAATCCATATTTTGGTAGGCCGAAGGGGAAATGTTGGGTTGGTTATTTGAGAATGGACTCTTTTGTGGGGCACGATATGTGGAGCAAGCATGGAGAATGAGACTGAAAACTCTGTACCATGTTATGTTGTAAAAATTACTGGTATATTGGAAATGGTGTTGAACATATGGTCATCTTCCTTTTTGTGTTTTTAGTGTCTTATAAGCCCATGTGGGCTGGGCACATGTGTGCATGATACTTAAATAAAATAATTCATTCATTCATTCTACAGCACAGAGAAGCTCAGCTAAACTGTGCAAGTCAAAGTCGAAGGAAAGTTGCAGGGGACAATAAAAAGAACGGATGGATCACACACAGAAACATTTGCCTTGGGCCCCATAAACCTTGTGTTTGCTCCTGGCGAAGATGAATTTTGCATTTTTGTGCTTTAGGTATTTCATATTTATGGAGGTGTGCCGCAGGCTTCCAGAGTTGAAACAAATCTATCTAAACTTTTGTGTTGTCGTATTGTTATTTCTTTTCTCCGTTCACCAGCAGCACTAATGCAGACACAGGCCAACAGGAGGAACTAGAGCCGCTCTGAAACAAGCGAGAGCTGTTTTGTAACCCTTCTCCTATTTTAGATAATACTTGTAGCCAAAATCGCAGCAAGCCAACACAAAAACAACAGCTGGCCGAGTGACTGACAGCAAACAGCCAGTTTCCCCCCAGTTGCCTAGCAACAGCAAAATAAAACAAAAAAGCCCATCATGCTCTGCTTCTGATTCTGCAGGTTTCATTTTGATATTTAAGAAAGTTGTGTTTTATCTCTGAGCTTTTGGCTCGAGCACGGCAGCTTTGAGCTTGTTGATCTGCGTGCAGTTTTGGCATGTTTGTCTTGGTTCTCCAGCAGCTGCTGAGTTAGATCCAGTATTGTTTGCATTGGAACCGTACGTGTGATGGGGGCTCCATCCTGGACAATTAATTGTCAGAGATTACGTTTAATCCTAATAAGCCTTAACAACTCTATTCTATCATTAATAATTTAAAACAATAGACCCTATTAGTCAAACATCAATACATTACATATTATTTCTCATCTGCAGCACACTACTTTATTGTTTGAATAATTAATGTGTTCTTAAGCCAGCTCACAGCCATATCAGATGAGAAATGACTACATGACATGTTTCAATTCAAAACATTGGAATTAATGGTATCATAAGTCAGTGATTTGGAATTATTAAAAAACCTAAGTGTATAGTAACAAGATTATACATTATATATATAAAATCCGTGTCATAGAATATTAAACTCTTATGATACAATGCCCTGAAAACCAATTTTATTAAATATGTTAAACAAATGTATTGACTATAGCTAAGAAATGTTAAACCAAAACCATGTTAGAAGGCTACAATTTCTAGGCTTTTAAAAAAAACTGTGCCACAGTTGTTCCGAAAATTAATCAACACCCCAATGCAAATTAAGTTTACAGGTAAAATTCTAATGGTTCTGGGGTTTGCAATGCATAAATTACATGCATCAGTTGTGCTTAGTAAAGAAATACCTCAATTAACTAGACTGCTAATAGTGATGTTTCATTGTATGTTAGAAATATGGCTAAATCATGAGAATTCATTCTCTTGCTCAAAGGGAAGGGATACAAAAACACAGCAAAGGCCCTGAAAATTTCTTAGGTTACATCTAGAAGCAAAACTCACAATTTCAAAGCAGTATTGTTTAATTTTTGACCGAAGTTGTAGCTTAATTTGAGATATATTAAATGATTTTTCAGGTCACATTCTGATGCTCCTTGCGAGCTCCCCTTTTCAAAAACTTGCCTATGTAACTTGAGAGGGTCGGATCCATCGCTGAATGTGTCATGTGACCTAGGGCGGCGTTTTAAGGCAGTCTGAGCTCCCCTTAAACATGAGAGCTAACTTCATGAGCTTCTACTTTTCTCATTCGGCTTGTCATGGCTGAGGGAAACAAAAAGAGGAAAGCTATGTCTGAGGAGTTACACAGGGCTTTTTTAAGGTTTAAGGCAACAATGGCTTCCAGCTAGACATGGCAGAAAGAGCAAGTCATTAATTGTTATCAATGAAAAATAGTCAAAAACTGCAGACTAACCACAGAACGTCTGCAGACTTGGTGGCAGCAGTCACTGATATTCTGTTTCCACAGTAAGGTACACACTAAACACTGAACAACGCTACTGATCGAAACCCAAAGAAAGGTTGGCTCAAAAATGCTCACAACTTTCTAAATAAGCCAAAGAGGTTTTGGATCAGTGGATCCGAGACATGTCTGGAGAAGAAAGAATGAAGCACAAGCAGTGGGTTAGTAATGCTCAGAGGCTGTTTTGCTTCCTCTGGCACTGGAAACCTGCAACGTGTAGAAGGCAAGGTGGATTAACTCAAATATCAGTAAATCCTGTGAGAAAATGTCAAGCCATCTGTGAGGAAGTTATAGCTTGGCCATCACCGGACCTCCAAACATGTCAAAATCCCACAATGTTTGAATTCAGAAGAAATCCTGGAAGATACTTACTGTATTTGGAGGACTGTATGTCACTCTGAAATAGAAGTTGCATCAGTCAAAAAATGCATAATAAAGAGGAAATATACATATGTAATTTGCATCAAACTATAAATTGCATTAATTTGGAAATTCATTTAACAAAATCCAAGAATAAAAACTGACATAAATAAAATTATCCAATTACACAATTGCATCCACAACAGGTTAATCAGGTAAATTAGCATAACAAGGCATCAACTACATCTGGCAAGGTTCTTGCCGGCACATTTCACCACAATGGGCTGTTATGTTGAAAGTTGTCAAAATGATACCGCAATCACATTGAGTGTAATGGTGCTACGTGCTAATCTGACAGTATGACACAGATGTTTGACAACAACAAAGAAAGGTCCGTAAAGCTCTTGAACGTGCATCAGCGAAGTTATAAACCTCGTGGACAACATGAGCCAACGCTAGTTTTTATTAGCTTCACGGATAGCCCACTGATGAGGTTCTGTTGTGATTTGGATTCTTCCTCCGAGTTGCACCACACAATGCTCCACAGTGTGAATGCATACCGACACAGCCAAACAACATACAAACGGGTTCAGTCTGGGTTGGTCTATAAGTCAATGTTTATATACATTTTTAAGTGGTACAAGAGCAGCATATAGTTTTCTAGTTTTCACATACCTAGAGCACCCTCTGGCAGCATAGACTGTAATGTTTTAATGCATGTTTTGGTTCCGTATAATTTAATTTAACATTTTTTAAAAAAAGTAATATATTTTCTTTTATTCGCTCCTGAGTATAACTCGCAGGATCAGCCAAACTATGAAAAAAAGTGTGACTTATAGTCCATATAATACGGTATGTGTCCCTGTGATTGCCCAATCATAACAGCAGTGGGTCATTACAGCAGATTGGTGCTCTACTAAGTACTAAGCATGCTTTTCATGAGGGGTTGAACAATTTTGAAACTACAAGAGTCATTTACGTAGGATTTTATGTTTATGTGACATAACCACATGGAATATTAGCAGTTTTGAGCTACTTAATTTTTTTAGCTTAATTTAATCATTGTAAACAGCTGCTAGTTTGTACGTATTGCAAATAAATGGAATTTGCATACGTGCTGAATATTCTGGAGGTGAACAGTTTATCTCTAAGGAATTGAAAATGTTGTGAAGAAATTTAACAGTGTCACCATATCTGGTGCTATGAGATCTCTCTGCAAACGTGAAGACTCGCGAAGTGTGGTTCAGTTGCTGTCAGCATGTGATATTTGCCTGGTAAACCACAGATACATTGTATCAGTCGCAGACGTGAAGGCGACCTATTTTAGCCTGATACCCTGTTGTATTTATGTTGTAGAGTGTTTTTTTAATGTTAGAAAGGGAATTCTTTCTGCTTTGCTGGCTTGGATTGACGCAATCTGATCACATTGCTCATCTGACTAATAGACACATTTCACAAGAGCACCAAAGAAGGCCCTGTTGTGATTATGAATAACAATCCTAATTAATAATAGATAATGATTAACTAAAAATTCCCCATAGATGTAATTGTATTATCAGACAGTTAAACAAAAACGGACAATGAGGGCACGATTCTTCAGATGAACTTTCTTAAGTTTCTTCTAAGGCTGAAGAGCTGTAGCCTCGTGAGACCATCCTGATCTCGCGAGCTTTCAAGGTTTCACTCGCAGATCAGTCTGGCTACTCTCCGTTAAAGAAAATCTGGAGCCGTTCACCAAACGAACGTCCAATCAGCGTTGGCTTTGAGGCGGGTTGAGGTGTGACGCAACGAGGAGCGACAGTTCAGTCTAAAGAACATGGCGGCTTCAGCCGATGAAACTAGCGTTAACGTGGCTATCGAGCAAGTTTTATCGGAATTACAGAGTATTTCTTTGCTGAGCTAACGAGGCTTTACCTGCAGCAGCAAGAGTAGCTTGGCTTGTGGTTGTGTTTTCGTCGTCGCTCTGTTACGAGCGACGACGAATCTGATTGGTTTATTTGGCCCGTCTATCACCAACATAGGCCAATCAGCTAACCAGTATTTTCGCCCCTTCCCAAAATTACTTCAACGGAAGGTTTCCAGATGGATATGTGGAGCAAATCTATCTGGCGGAGTCAGGTAAGAAGAGCTGAGCGTGTGAACAAAACTTACCTGCAAGTTTGAACTTCCGCTCTGGATTGAAGTCCGCTCTTTCTATATGCCACCTAAGTCTGT
Organism: Fundulus heteroclitus; assembly: GCF_011125445.2. NCBI lineage: Eukaryota > Metazoa > Chordata > Actinopteri > Cyprinodontiformes > Fundulidae > Fundulus > Fundulus heteroclitus. The sequence goes on from NC_046361.1 coordinate 10,632,297, forward strand.
GACATCAGCAATGCAGTGAATGCTGGGAGGTGTAATTTGTCTGTCATTTCCGGTTAGATGGCCCAACAGACCTATAAGTTTACATTTAAAAAAAAAAGTATTTAAGGTACTTGGTAGAAAAAAGAAAAAGTTATCAAGAGGCAAACAAGATACAAAGCACTCCAACCATTGGTTAAATTATGTAAACTTTGGTGTCAGAGTTATAGCCACCACATAAATACGTAATTTTACTGTTTTTATTGAGATAATAAAGCATCTGACCCACTGCAGCTCAAAATCTAAGATACTTAATAAAACGACCAAACCACAAATGGACAATTCTACACTTAAGCCCGCTTCATTAAAACACATTTTTACATGAATAATACACATTTTTTTTTTAGAAACAGAAAAGGGAACATTTTTAACACTTTTCTGTCATGGGGGCCACTGTGGAGTCAGACAGGCATGCACACGCAGGGGTAGCGCCTGCAACCCATATACATAGGCCTTAGTCCTCCATGTGGCCGTCTCGGGTTCGGCTCCAGCTCGTGGACCTTTGCCTCGTCTTCCCCCTCTTTACTGTCAGATTAATTTCAATAAAAGCCAGTAGTGCCACAAAAAAGACCAAATAAATAAATAAAATTACACAAGCATAAGAATTTCAATAGTTGGAATTGCAAAAACTGGAGCTAAGTATTTTACAACAATGACCAAATGTGTAAAAAAAAAATCCTTGTGAATATTAAAACCTTCATTTATGTCAACCAAAAATACTTTTCTAAAACCTTGTTTCATTCTTGTGAACCCAATAGTATGTATTGTTTTTTCTTTTAAGCTGGAAATATCGCCACACGCATAGTGGCAACTGAAGCTCAAAAGAGAAATTGTAAATATTGAGGTAGTCAGATTTGAATGACAGGTTTTCATAATTTTAAAGGACATGTTTTCCATCTTCAAATTGGCGTATGAATCTTGCTTGTGGTAGGAATGGTCTTTGAGTGATGTGGAAAAGTGGTTGATGAATACAATCTGTTCATCTTCAGCACTTTATTGCACTGCAAAGCTGGCATGTCCTGACCAGCAACTCTCTACAAGCATCAACAGTCCACCAAATGTAAAGATCCTTGTATATATGCAGGTGGTGTTCTAAGGTCTTCCCAAAGCAGCTCAGAACACAACATGTCCAAATATGTTGGCGTAAACAGTTTTTCTTTTACAGTAAAAATGTTCCTTTTGAGAAAAATATGGAATATTCATCTAGATGTACATTTTTAAACTGAGTTTATATCACATTGATCCTGGTTGTTAAAACCTGACATGTACATTTGCCACAAGGCAACCGCATGTCATTTATAGAATGTGCCTCTCTAGATTTGCATATGTTATACACTAAAAGCAATACAAAATAGCCCCAAGACAAGCCTAAATCTGGCTCACACTTTCATTTTTAAATAAGATGCATATCCAGAGACATTAGTTGATGCCACTTCAATCCCAATCGAAGACACTTCCGGCTTGATTATTTTTTTTTAGGTAAGTAGAAATAAAGTTAAAAGTTAAAATTAAAATGTTGAAATTAAAGTTATGGTTATTTGAAGACAGCTGGTTTTAGCTGTTGTCATATATATATATATATATATATATATATATATATATATATATATATATATATATATATATATATATATATATATATATAAATAAAGCCCACTGGAGTGACATTAAAAAAGTTTGTTGTTGCTGTCTAATATTGCCATTTGTGAGAAGCCAGTAATAGAGGACTTCAAAATAAGTGGCTCCAGCATATTTTACTGCTACTTATCTGCACTATGATCAATTCAGTATCACTGAGTCGATATCACCAGCTATTTAAATGTTCAAATTCCTTGAAGCACAGGTCATGGAGTCACTGTAGCAGATATCTTCCTTCAGGTTCACTAATTACTCCCAGACTCAGTGTTGGTTAGAGCTCTTTTAAATACCCACCGCTCGGTTCTTTTCATCTTGAGAAGAGGGAACTTGTGTCCCATAACTATTCAATGTGTGTTTGACTTCTCAGATACTTTATCTGGCTTTGTGCTGCTTTAGTACAGTAATTAAAGGGTATGATTTTCTTATTCATGTAGATGTTAAAAATAAGAACTAAAACATATTGCCTTTCTATTAACACTCAATTGGATTTCGCTTAAAATGTTCATACCATTGTATTCCTCATCCTTCCCTTGATCTCACTCCAAGATAAGTGATAGGCAGTAAATGAATAACTGTATTACCTTACCGTTCGCTGTGACTCAACCATTGTTTGATTGCCTTTAAATGTACACTGCCTACACAGAAACTAATACATTTTATTATATAAGCTCAAAAGAAAGCAGCAAGTGGGTTTAAAAAAAAGAAATCAATTCCAATACTGATTTCCAGTCTCGCATGCCAATTCAGCTACAGAAAGCGCTCTAACATTGCTCCTATACAAACTGATCGTCATTGTAGGCAGTGTTACACGATCAATGCGTGCAAGTAACAGCAGGTAATTTGTCCAAAAAAAAAAAAAAGAAAAAAAAGCTGGCTCCTTAATTGTGTCTTCATACTTTGGAACATAAGCACTTTCAAACAGTTCAGAAAACAAGTCATGTGGCATTTTCTAATCGTATATCAGAGAGAAAATTTACAAGGCTAGAACTGCTTCTTGTTGCTGCCAGAACAGTCCCTGGTTTCTTTTCAGCATCATGGCAGGACCAGCGACCTGAATTTGTTTTAGAAGCAAATTTATTTTCTCATAAAGAGATTACCTGCACCCTTTCTTTGTATATTCTCATTATTCTGCATTCTTAATCAGTCAACATGTGTAATCGTTCATCCACAGTGATTGTGCAGTGATTGTGCGGAGATGCTGGTGCTCTCCAGCAGTCATTGGGCACCGTGGGCAGGTCCACACACACACACACACACACACACACACACACACACACACACACACACACACACACACACACACACACACACACACACACACACACACACACACACACACACACACCTCCCTGAAGGGCAATTTACAAACCAATTAACATAGCGTGCATATTTTGGGCTGTGGGAGGAAGAAAACAGGTGAGGGCCGCCCACCATTGTCTGAGGTGGAACCTTTATTCACTCTTTATAGGCTTTTATCTTTGCCATCTCTTTCTATTCTATTTTTTTTTTTGGAAAGTCTTCAAGTGAAATGTTTGGTTGCTTATCAGACACCTGCCATCAGCCACTGATGGACTTGATGCCACTCGAGGCTGTTTATCAAATTTTGTGAAGATCCCTCCAGAGCCGCTAAATGTTTCACCCCACTTTATTCATATATGCAGGACGCTCTCTGGGATCTGTAAACAGACTTTGATATGTTAACTCATTGAAATTCTCCTTTAAGCAGGGGAGGACTGGGGTTTTTACCCCTACACTTCTTTCGGAGCTTATCGGCTAAATTGTGCTAAAAGATCTTCAGAAAATACATAACCGCTGCTCACTTTGATCACATTTTCGTGGTCATTTCATTGCGAGATCTGAACGAATCTCATCTTGTCCTTTTAAACCCCCGTCAGCCCCGGCAATTAACCTCCCCTGTGCTTTCACATTGCTTTGCGGCAAGATGAACAGATGTGGGGAGATGATGGAGCCGCTGCTGTTGCTCCAAGAAGAAGCAAAACAAAACAGCGCTCGGAGTCGTAACCATTTAATGCCCCTGGAGCACAGAAAACGAACACCACGGAAGAGTGTACAATGCATCAATTATTTTTTATGATGCAAACACATCTAGAAGTACGTACTGAGTCATTCAGCAGTGAGGGGATTATTTTGTCTCTCGCTGTACGGGGTGAACAACAGAAACAGCCCTGCAGCAGACGCTTCAAGATGATTTAACATCAGCTTTCCCTACACTCAAGATGTCCTATACGCTTCTCTGCTGGTACCAGAGAGCATGCACGCTTCCCACCAGCTTGTGCTGTCAGGATAATCCCCACAGGAATAGCCTATGTGGCTCCCGTGGCCTGGAAACAAACTTGTTTAAAAAATGACAAAACTTGGCTATTGATAATACACACAAGGTAATGCGAATTCCATTTTCTTAAATGATAATTCACAGTGTAAATTCCACATACCGCCTTGAGTTTTGCAAAGCATTGTTAAAAGAGATTAATATACGGAAATGTAAAATGAAAGCATTTTATACTAATTCCAAAAAAGCTTGAGTGAACCAATGCCCCACAATGCTGCAAAATTCAAGTTTTTTATTTTTTATTGGAGTTACTGTTGCAATTGCAAAGCTGAGAACCCCTTTATAAGCACTGAGCAGAAAGAAACTCAGGAAGATTCATCGAGTACTGGACCATAAAACAATCACAATTTATTTTCTAGGAACATCAATCGATAATAACAATGATAAATATAGGCTTCGAAATAAACAAAAAATGCGTAATTTTTTGCTGCAAAATGCTTGATTCTAAATCCTTGCTTTAAAAGAGCAACAAGGGAAGAATAAAACAGGTAAAGCATCTACCAGTGGACCGAGGGAAGCAAGTCTAAGTGAAGGCGAGCAAAGCCCAAGGCGATGTCAACAAAACTGTACTGCAGCAACATACTCTATCCCGTTTAATAGAATTAGCCACCAAGTTTACACATTTTCTTCAAATATATTTGATAATGGTCCCCTTGGCTCACCTCATTTAATAAAAAGCAAGAACTGACTGGAGGGAGCTCACCAGCTTGCTAACAGTCAGCTTGATTTCTACCTTGGCTGGTCGACTGCATTTATTTAGGAGATGTCTCTATATCATCTTGTTTTATTCCTGACTTCTCGCTGACAAAGCTTCTAATAATTGCTGACAACAAACAATTTCCATTTCACAGAAACTGTTATTAATTAAACCAAAGCACTCAGTTTAACCAAATAAAGTTAGATATTTTGCTGTTCTTGTTCCGGCCATTAGGAAACATAGTAGGCCTTTAATATAGGAAGGTGGCAGCAGCTCTAAACATTTTGTTTATAACTTGAATATTAGAAATTTTATACTTTTTATGTTATTTCCTCTTACCTTGTGTGACATAGTATCACTGTCTTTCTCTTATTTATGGCTGCATAGGTCATCAAAAATAAATAAGGTTCAGATGTAAAAATTAAAATACTAATATGGTTAGCATAAGTATTCTAAATACAATAAACATCTGAGAAAAAACTAATCGTGTTATATATTATTTATATATTTCATTTTTCTTTATGTCTGAGTAGTTCTTGGGAGACCTTCCTGGTCTTTAAATAGATCATAAATCATGTAATGAAGTGATTAACAAGAGTGTCACCACGGTCTAGAAGTCTCTGAGATTTTTTTTTGTCAGCTAAATCACTTTCATGTATTTTTCACAGCAAACATTTTTTGCTTTTAAGGAGGTACTTGTTGCTAATGTTCTTAAAGGGCAATTTTAATCATATTTTGCTTTTTCAAAAACCTACAGTTTAGAGATATGCATTATGAAGCTTCGAACATGACTTCCAGCAGACGATCCCCATTGATTCAACTGAAATATTTTGTTGCTTATGGTTTGCTTATTGCCATCTTGCTGTTGTATTACTGCGGCCACATGGCGGTCATAATAGGAAGAGCCATCCCTGTTTAGCGCTCAGAGGAAGAGAACTGCTCTAATAGACGCTTGAATTGCATTAGTTTTTAATGGAGCACCGTGTTTTTTTGTATAATTTCTTTTTGGAGTCCAACATTTTTCGTACACTATGCACCTTAGACATACAGGTTAAAAATAAAATGAATGATCACCAGGGGGACAGCTTACAATGTGCATTATCTACACCCATGCAGGGTCACATATGCCATTGGGTGAGACCCAGGACAGGTCGCCAGTCCATCACAGGGAAACAGAACAACACACATCCCTATGGGTAATTAAGAGAGACCCAACAGTCATAATTTTGGACTGTGAAAGGAAGCCGGAGTATCCGGAGAGAACCCACACACACGCACAGGGAGAACGTTGAAACTCCAGACAGAAAGACCCCAGGCTGGGATTTGAACCCCAGACCTTCTTGCTGCAAGGCAACAGTGCTGCCAACTGCACCACTGTGCATTCCACAATCCACGATGTTATTCTCAAGGTGCACCCAATTTTTGTCTGTAGCTTCATTAGAATACTATTTGAAAAATAATGCATAAATGAGAAAAGTAACAGTCCTGTAAGTTCAGTAAGGCATCTTCATCATTCTTCTGTTTTCAACAAGGCTGCTTTTAATGAGCAAGACACATGGAGTGGGATCATCACTGTGTCTTTTATATGATCCGTCTTGATCAATTGAAGACTGTAACAGACAAATTCATCTCCGGTAATGAAGACACTTAACAATGTTTTCCTGCCGTTAAAGTGCCCCAAGAACAACTCAGAAAGAAACTGCTTGTCTGGTAACTTATCTAATTGCCACAGGGCATCACCTCTGCATTAGATTTCCTTTATTAGTTTTCCAAGCCCAAACGAGGCTCATTAGCTGGTCCGTTCTAATTAGAGGACATATATCAGAGCACTCTAGGGTTTCTTGCTCTGCATGCTGGGAAAGATGAAATGCCATAAATCAACCCAAGCCTCCTGTTTAATGTTCTGGACAATGGAAACAAACGAAATGCTGATTGAGTGAGTGACGCGTAAATGAAGTTTGCTCATTGAACAGGAAGCAATAGGATAGAGAGCAGTCATGCTTTGTAAATATGGTTTTGTGAAAAAGGGTTTGTAAACTGATATGATGTCAGATAACTTGTATCTTTTGCATGAAGTAACCTTTTCATGAGGAAAAGAACATGCGGAGTACTTCTTTACGAGTTTGTGAGATCTTTTAGGTTTGTTTGTCACATTTCCTGTTTCTGATCATTGAAGAATTTTTGATATTGAAATAGAAGAATTTATTGTGATTGTTTTTCACAATGAAAACCCGTTAACAGCTCTCATTTGGCAATGTGACAATCACACAAACACATATACAAAAAAAAATAATGCACTAAGGAATACATGAAACAGTGGTTAGCGTGTTATCAGGTTATGCATTACATTCTCTACATAAGGCGTCTTCAATTGATATGGGTGATTGATGTGACTTATGTGGGATAAAATATGCTTTGGAATCTGTTGGATTTTGTTTATAAAGTCTTGAACCTTTTACTAGATGGGAGAGGAGAAAAAAAGACTGTGCCCGGGAAGGATTTAGTCTGTTGCAATGGTACTGGCTTTCTCTTGGAGCCTGCAGGTGTAAAGGAGGGCAGCTGGAAACCAGTAACACGTTCTAGTAACCTCGCCACCGGCTGCAGGTTCTTCCTGTTCTCCTGAGAGCATCTGGAGAACCACACAGTGATGCAACAGACCAGCTAGCGGTCTATCACTGACCTGTAGAAGTTTGTCAGCAGCTGGTGAGGGAGGCTTTCAAATTCAACAATTTCACAGTTTACACAGATAAATAGACCCACTCTGTTTTCAGAATGAAACTCCTCTTATCTCATTTCGTGATTGAGCCTCTCTGACATTTTCTTAAAGTTATTTATTAAACAAAATAGTATCGACAGATATTTTTTTTTACCATCAAATTATTAATTTGATCTTTACATCAAGTGTTAATGGCATGCAAAAAAGAATTTGATGTGGACCTTGACACTGGGACTTTAATATTTTATCAAGTAACTTTAAAAACATCAGAAGAATGTCTTAAGGTGAAAGTTGTCAAATGATTGTGGAAAAAGAAACAAAACACCTGCACATCTTAGTGGTTTTCTCTTAGTCACTTACCATTAGATTTCTAAGTGTTTGATGGATTAAAAGGTATCTTTTGCCCTCTGAAATCATTGCTTCTTGGCACTTCTTCTTGTATTTACAAACTTATCAACATGTTTTAACTTTACAATCATCTAATAACTGTATTCAGATGGCTTTAAATACCATTTCCAACATCAGATAGTGGTAAACTCTGAAGTGCCAAAAACATCTGTGTCAAGGAGCCAATGAAGAATGATTCAGTTAAAGTGAGTTTGCATTTAGTTTAACACACTATTTTGAGAATGATATATTTCTTGTTATTTTTTCCAGGCTTGGAGGTCCATGGGCTCCCAGACATGCTCTTTTTTGACACCAAGTGAAATTTAAGAATCAAAGAGCAGCATCATAACATAATACAGTGCATACAGAAAACTGGCCAGAAAATGACAGCAAAAAATGTGCCTGGCAGAACACTTGTTAGCACCACGGCCTTGCAGAGAGAAGGTTCTGGGTTTTAAATATGTTTTTTTTTTTTTGTTTTTTTTTTTTTTTGTTTAATTGGTTTTAGTGTGTGTCGCCATTAAATTTTGTGGTGTAACGTTTTGGACAGTTGAAATATTGCTTGTTCAATGCACGGATGTAGTTTGTCAATGTACAGATATACCATACATGTTGTAAAACAGTGCTGTAAATTATCTTTACATAGAAATGTAGGACTGCGAGTTCACATCACAGTGCAGTAAGTTTACATGGACACTATTGACAGGCATTGCCGGGGTGGGAAGTGTTGCAACAGGATATGCAAAGTTGTCCAAACTAACAACTTTTGTTAACGCCCAGCTGGCTGCTGGGTGTGTCTAAAGAAACTTTCTGGTCTGTTTTCTCACTAATATTCTTTGCAGAATGCCAGCATTCAAATGGTCATATCTTCTTTAATTCTTTTTTGGTTTCCACAAGTTTGACATCATTGGAAAGCTTAGATTCCTCTCTCTCTGGATCTGTAAATAACACACAACGACCCTGGGGAGACTTGTTCCTGGTTTAGCCATAGCCTGGCACCATTTTTCACCTCTTCAGCTCTGGTTTCATCTGCATCTGGTTCCTACCGCACACCAAACATGGCAATCAAATTCCAAATTAAAAAACTTTTGTTTCTTTTTATGAAGCATTTTATATCTTTAACATAACTGACAACTGATGCAAACTTTTTTTTCCGTATCTTATTTCATTAAATCTTCCCCCCAAATATTTCCCCCTTTCGTCATCTGCCAATCACTGGATGTATTTCCACAGCAGTGTTGAATCTGAGTATCAGTGGTCACTGACACTGTATGACATTGATAGAGAGCCCTCTAAGCCTTCGTGCAACCTCTAATGTGCTGAAGCTATTGAACAGTCAAGGCAAGAGGGGGTGTATTGACTTTGATCTGAATTGAGCGACTTTCATGGTCCATTTTACACGGCCCGCTAGCTCTACGCATCAGTTCACCCCAAGCCTTTCAGTCGCGAGGTAATTTGATTCTTTCTTCACTCGAGGATCTACTGCAGGGTGAGGAACGGTTACACACTTCCTCATTTTCACACAACAAGATATGTGTGTGTGTGTGTGGGTGTGTAGTACCAAACATACACAGCCATACACACACACACACACACACACACACACACACACACACACACACACACACACACACACACACACACACACACACACACACACACACACGAAGTTGTATGATAGTGTATTTGAAGATCTTCTCCTCAGACATTGTCTCACTGTACATAGTACTGAAACTTCTTTCTTCACTCCAAAAGTAAAAGATGGAAAGGGTTTGAACATTTGTTTTATTAACTACAAGCCGGGTAACATAAAACTAGCCTGACTGATATTGTTTATTTACTTTAAAGATGTGCAATTCTTGGATATAAACTATTGCAAACATTCATTTACAACTTCAAGTCTTCTCATGTCGTTAAGTTTGTGTGTCAATTTTCATGTGCTGCTGTTGCCGATGGTTTATGTTTCCTTAGGATCAATGGCATTCACAGTGTCCAGCTGTAATGTAAACAGGTACAATACCATCCCAAGATGCTGCGGAACGCACAGCCGCTTATTTGAGCTCTAAAAAACTGACTATAAACAAGAGTAAAGAGACCCAGTCTTATTGTTAGCATTACAGACCATGAATAGGCCGGCTGATACACCTCCACGTACACACATACTAGAGGGAGACGAACAAATGAGTAGTCCCTGCCAGGTGCATACAGTTACTGGACTACACTGCCCTGTTTCTAACATAATGCCAAAAATAAACATCACTGTTATATTGAATTAACTTACATGCTGTCCAGCAGAAAGCCTGCAACCTTCGCATCAGTTTTGAATGAATTATCTCCATCTGGTAATAATAGCAAGAGCAATATAGACTCTCATTTTCTCCCGGTTATTACTTCTTTTTCTTTTCTTGGTGACTTTATTTTTCCTCTCTCGCTGGGCAAAGAGTATGAATGGTCCTTCATTTCAACAGAAAACAGCAAATAGAATGATCTACAGTTGTCATTGCTTGTTTTCTCCTCCTCCTCCACCAACAGCACATCTTCATATAGGAGACAGATAGGGAAAACCCATCTGGCGGACAAGTTAGTCCTCCTTCTGCTTCTAAAATCAGAAATAGCGACCCAACATGGCGCCTTCCAGTGGATTCACAACGCCTATTTCTTTATAAACTACTAAATCTAAGTTATGAGAACGCTTTAATTTTTGATGTGATGTTATCAGACTCTGCCAGGATATGTATTTATAAAAGCAATACTTGTTTTTTGTTAATTAAACGCCAAAATAATTACACACTGTCCCTTTAAGGTGAGTGAAGCATCTCCAAAGTGATTAGGCCATGATTGGGTTGCTGTAGCATTTGAGTCGCAGTTGCATTACATCTGCAGTGGTGAGACAGATGCTGCAGTATGCATTAGAGCTGCATTGGTCATATGGGATGTGGCAGAATATTTAGTCATGTCCCCAAAAATCCATGTAAGCTGGGTTTATGTGGTGACCAAATTGTGTATGCTATTGTGCTATTGTGTTTTAGAAGATGGAGAGCTTTCTTTTTACATGTTCTCTAATGTATCTTTGTCACAAAAGTGTACTGTAGTTGCTGATTGGAACTTTGACGATGACAAATAAATTCAGTGACGTTAGGGATATAGTTGTGTTGCCTTAGTTATTTACATCATAGTAATAAATACGCCGTAAATTTTAAAATATTTAGAACAACTATAAAACATAATCCCCACGACCACACTCCCTTCCATAAAGCAGAGCTTTAAAATGCATGAAAACATGTTTAAGAAAAACTTATTTTATTATTGTTTGTGGTTTTACACCAAAAGTATGGGTGCAAGGGAGGTAGTATATAAGAAGAAATCTCAAATACAATTTCAATGTACACAACAAAAAGTCCCAAGAGTCCAAAATTACAGACATGGTATCAGAAAAAAAAAAAAAAAACACCAGCTGGAAACAGGAGATTTAGAGGTATCAGGAGGCTCTGAGAGTAGATTGAATGAACCAAGGAGTAAAATAACTGTGGAGGGATTACTGAATGGACTGCAGCAGCAGTGAGGGGAGCGGAAAACTGATGCAGTGAAGGTAATCCAACGAGAGGTAGGAAAATTAATAGAACCGAGTAACTGTCTAATTATAATAAAAGTAAAACTAGACCCTGTATGTTTATTTAAAGCGGATATATTTTCTTAAACAGCCATATTTTAAAGGAACGTCTATTTTATCAATGTTCCACTCCAAACTCGACATTAGAGACGGTTATGTCCCACTTTATTGCTTGCCACCCAGCCATACAAAGCCCAAAAAATAAGAAGATTCAGATGGGAGGGATTAACAGGAGAAAAACCAAAACACACCAAGTGAAAGTACGAAAACACAAGAATATTAGAACAAAACACGCCGCTGAAAACACAGAAGCATCATCAATCCTAACAAAATAACAGAATTTTGACCTCATTTTTCCCCCAATGGTTCCTTTTTGTTTTACTCTGTTTTACTTTACTTTTACCAAAAAAATAATGCAGCACTTGTCAGGTAATATTAATGTGTGGCACCAAGAAACTTCTGACAAAGTGGACAATTGTGCCCAAACAGGGGGAACAAGCTTTGAGTTCTGGCAGAGGCAGATTCATGGAGCATTGTATTCCTACCTTTGACGCTATTCCAAATATGATAGTATCATAACTAGGCAGTCTGAAAGGATTGCCAGAAGAAAATATACCCTTCTTGTCAAGTTTCAGGGACTGCAAAGTGGCAGTGTTGCTCTGCATGGAGTTTACATGTTTTCCCTAAGGGTCTTGCACGTTCTCTCTGGGTACTCAGGCTTCTCTCCACAGCCAAAAACATGCCTGCTTGGCTAATAACTCACTCTATATTCCACATAGCAGTCTGTGCATGCATAGTTGTTTGTCCTGTGGAAATCTGTGTTGCCCTGTAGTGGACAAACGACCCCCCCCCCCCAAACGATTCTGAAAAGACAATGGATGGATGGATGTCAAGTTCTGTCGAAATCTATCAACTTTCTGGAGGTACACTGAATGGCTTAGTCAAACTGTGGCACTTACTCATTATGATATCTTCTTCAGATAAGAGACACACATTGTCTCATATTTTTTGCCATGCAGTTTCAAACATTTCACAATATAAATGCACAGCCCTACAGTATACCGCACACACTACGCCGGCAGTGTTCAGCTCCAGTCGAAAAGAGGCTATAGTGTCATTTTGCAGCTTTTCCAGGTGCCGTGCATTGCAGAGCATTTCTCCCAGAGGTTCTCTCACTAAACAGCTTTAGCAAGAGAGATGCAGAAGTCGGGCTGTGGGGTGAGAGGGGGGGCTGTAAGTAGAAAATTAATTAAAAATGCAAGAGAACATCATCAGACTCTGTTCACAAAGCAGGCACTCTCTCATTGTCCTCTGCTATGTGCCATATGAAGTGCTTTTTCAAATACATCACAGCTGTTCTCATTTGTTACCAGCTGACCACACTCATTGTCTTCTGTTCTGCCTGACACTAAATGCAGCATCTCGACAATGACACCATTTTTTATTTTATTTTAAGACTGTCAAAGAGCTTCATTGTACTCCTCTGGTGAGTACTGAGCTCCTGAGTGGATTACTCAATCTTCACCCAAAGGAATGGCAAATGCTAAAGTCTCTGTATGTATCTGGATGAGCTTCTTTTCTGTTTTCTTCTTAAATTTCCTGAGCCCCTGAGGGGAAAACCTGTTTTTGACAGTCTTGAATCATCTTCACGATTTTTTTTGTGTCATCCCCTAAAAAGAAAAAGAAATTCACAAAATAATGATGTTTACTCAAAAAAGGTTTTCTGCTGCATCTCTAATATTCTAGGTTTATCAGAAATTAACAAGAAGTCCTACCAAGTGAGGCCATGTTTTAATTCCTTGTTCTTACATTAGAAACCACAAATTAATAATTAGTAGTATGCAATGTTAGTGACATACTGCATTCCTTTTAGATAAAAGAAAACGTATTTATCTTTGATCTGTTGATCTTTATCATGCAGAACGCAGGCCAACAACAAAATGCGATTAAGCTTGTATGTTCTTTACCCATAGAAGGCACAAAAAAATCTATTTTTGTAAAAAAAAAAAAAAAACAGGTATGACACATTGTCTGTAAGAAAATTCCCATTACTGTAGTGCCTGCACTTCTGCATAGTGACGGGAGGTTTGGCTCTTATCAAAGATTCATCTTCTTTTGCTTAGCTGCCTTAGTAGACTTAACTTAAATCTCCTAAATGCATCTTTTTTAGGTAAAACTTTCGCCTGATTTAGAATTTATAACAGGTTTGTAGAAGCATTTTTTATTTTCAGAGTTTATGGAAAACCCATGTTTTTATCCACCTTTTAATCACAAAAAGTGTAATTTCTCATTAAACCCAGGCTGGATGTTAATCCCTCTGTTAGCCTTTTTTACAGATAGTCTGCACTGATGTGTTTAATGCTCTGTGATTATGTTATTTTGTGGATTATGTTATTTTGAACAGCAAAGCATCTCCAAATCATGACACATCCACCTCTATGCTTTACAATTAGCATCATGTTATTTTCTCTGTGATTCTTTGCTTGGTTTATGCCAGAAATGTCTGGTGCCTAAATAATTTATTTTAGAGTTTTCTGTCCAAAAACATTATTCCAGAAGTCCTGGTCTGTTTCTACATTCCCTCTAGCAAACTTTGGTCATATCTTCATGTTTTTTTAAAGAGCAAACGTTTCCTCCTTGCACGCATTCCTGTGGAAAAACACAAACTGCATGTTTAAAATTAGATTGTACATAAATATGCAGGTGTTTTCTTGCGTTTTTAATCATTAGGGTTTATAACTTGAATCTCCAAGCATTGTTAAGATTAATATTAAATGTCAATATGCCCAAATATGTTAGAGAAAATCCATCTAAAGTTGTCTGTTACTGAAATGGCAGCCTCATTATGAAATCTCATGGAATTACCCAGAAAACCTCAGAGATTAACCCTAATATTAACACAGTAGCCTTTAGATGTTTGGTATGGGCTGAGAAAAAAATGGTGTTGCAGATCTTTTGGTCCTTGGTTGCTGTCATTAAGCTGGACTGGTCACTATTGGCAGCTTCTGCTCATCTGTCAGGCCACTTTCACCACAAAGGCATCTAAAACACACTTTATTTTAGCCTATTTTTCCAACACCTGAAACATCCCACTCAGTTCAGATCCTCTCTGATCATTTAGGCATAATTTTAAATATGCTGGCTGGTGGGATTAGGGCAGTTGGTCCAATTTTCTTTCTGACTCCACAACAAAAACATGCCCTCCTCCACTACCCCCTCCCCCATTCTTCTGATAACCAAGCTACATTCAGGGTATAAATGAAAGGATATATGGATTTCAATATGGATTTCAATTTAAAAGTTTTAATCTCTGTTAGCAACAATGGAACCATGCATCAATTAGAAGAACCACCATTTCCAGAGGCAAATCAATTGCAATATTTGTTTCCTCTAAACTTGTCATGCCTGTTTGCTTCTTTAAAAACTCATGCCCCCATGTTCTCTTCAATTCTATTGTATTTCATGTAAAATGTTTTTCATAGCTAAATGAGAAATATTTGTACATATAATACTAACCAGATATCAGTTGTGTTCTTTTGAAAATTAATTTTTTGTGTTTCATGAGTTATGGATGTAAATAATCATTAAAAAAAGTCTGATGTCATCTATAATTCAATTTTGTATTATTCTCTCAAGATTTCATATCACACTCTATTTTCATTGAATTGTTTTATGAAATGTGATAGATTACAAGATCTGAACAATCCAACCTAAGGCAAAGGCTGATAATAATGGCGATAATCATCTCGGTTTCACTTAATCTTATTTCCATTAGTAGATCAGAAGATAGAAAGGTACTTGAAATCATCACAGTGCAAAATGGTCAGCAGAATGTATCCTGTGGGATGGTAATAATGTATCACATTGTCCCCTTTTATCCATTTAATGATTATAATGGTACAATATATTGATCATATTTTACACTAAACACAGCTCTACTAGATTCAGAATTTGACGAAGTCCAAAACAATTTTATTTGTTTGTATTTCCTGCATGTTTAACATTGAGGCCAGAGACACTTTTTCAAATAAATTTTAAGTTTTTTTTTTACTGTTTCCCCCTCTGTTTTTAGAAAAAAAGAAATAAACATGACCTTTGTCATCCTCCTATACCACTAAAAAAACAAGGAGATAATCTTATATTGAATTGCTTCCATTTATTTTTTTGGTCGCTGCAAGAATGGCTCAGTTTAAGACTGATGTCCTAAGGGATGTGTCTTCATCCAGCTGTCAATAATCCCCAGATCTGAGCGATGAGTGATGATGACCTAGAAATCTTTAAGAACTTTCATGATTATGATGTATGACAGATCAAGCACAGCCACATGAAATGACTGAATTTATCTGCCTGAAAGCAGAGATTAGACGAAGCCATTCCTCCAACAGTTCTGCTACAGCGTGCACACCAACATAGGTCAGTCAGCAATATGTGAACCAGTATCAAAGAGTAACTGGGCTGGGATCAATAGCACAACTTTAGGGTGGCACTTTTACCCACCGCTGACTTTTCAGACATATCCTGTGTCACTGTTTCATCATAACTATTTAATCATAACTACATCTGTGACCAGACTTTAAATGGTCATTATAACTGCACAGTTTTCTAAAAGGCAAAGCCTTATTTTAACTAAAGCATGCCCTCAGTCAGGACTTTCAAAGAATAGGTTTTAAAGATGCGTAAAAGAATGAACTTTCTTTTCTCATTATTAGCGATCTTTCACCAATGATGTTCTGGACACGGCAGTCTCTTCTATTCATATTTTTCTTTACAAAAACGCTATTTTTTTCCAAGCAGGAGTTTATAGAGTTTGGTCTCAGTATGCTGCACCAACATGGGGTTAACCTGGGTAAAAAAGCAAATATAAGGTTTGACAATGTAGCACATAAAACTTATAGATCATCATCTTATCATTCCCTTCTAAGCAAATGTCTGAGTCAGCTGCAGTTTTAAATAACCTCGCTCAGCTCCTGCTGACAACGTTCTTATGTGGCATGGCCGGTTTTATATAACTTGTTGATAATTCTGCTGATATCATACTACAGTTATTATCCAGGTGATTCTGTGCAGACAAAATGAAGAAATTTCTCCAAAAAACTTGGAACGTTATAAAGCTAATATTTCAGCTGCAGTCCGAGCATCTCTCACATACACCATAAGCTGTTTGTTGATATCGGAGAGCAGCACACTGTCGTCTACTCCTCAGAAATTAAAAGTCCTAAAAGGTGTCAAAAGTTGCCACAGGATGCAGTCGCCTAGTTTGCATAACTGCTATCGGCTGTAATGGACAGCCTTACATGTTTGGTACTACAAATAAACTTTTTTTTTTTTTACTATTTATTTCATTTCCATTTATTGACATAGCACTGTCATCACAAGACAGGTCGTAGTTACATACAGAAATACATAGTACATTTTTCCAATCATATGGGACATTTTAGACTCAATAAGATATATTCTATTCAATTAAAGATAATCCAGTTCCATTCAAGTGCTCCTGAATGAACGTGTGGGGGCAGCGGATGGTTCAATGCATTTGCAGAAATCCCTCTTATTTATCATGCATGTGGTGTCAACAGAAATAAACAAATCCCTGTTTTAGTTTTACTTTTTTTTTTTACTTTTTTTTTTTTTTGCTGGTTTGGTTTTTGTTCCTATGGCCCAAATAACAGCATCAAAAAGAGATTTTAACATTAAAAGCTTTCCTTCTGTTTTCTGTTTCTCTTCACAGCTAAATTCTCACAGTTGAAGTTGTCTTTGAAAAGAGGGCACCCATTGCGCATTGCATAAATATGAAATTTGTTCTGAAGCTGTAGCTATCCACAAGGGAGTGCCGCATGGCTCTATATTAGGTACTTTTCTATTCACAATTTATGTAAATTAAATTGGACAGAATGCATTTGATACAGATTTACATTTTAGTGCAGATGACAGTGATTTATTGCCCTGGACCCACTTCTACTCATGCCATTTAACTTTTGCAGAAAGCCTTTGTTGCTAATCTATGCTCTTTATTACATTTAAAACTTGTTCTTAGTACATATAAAACTAAATTGATGTATTTTTTCAGATCCAGTGGGCTTTAAGAGAACCCCTTGATGTACTCTTCTGGAATAAATGAAACAGAGCTGGTTCACACATAGAAAAATCTGAGATGATTCTCACTTTTAAACCCCATGTAGGGAATCTTGTAAAAAGCCTTAAATTAAAGTAAGGTTTTTATATTCAAAAGAAGTTGTGTTTTTCATATGCTGCTAAAAAGCGGCTTGTCGGTGCAACTTTTATGTCTGTGATAGTCTGTAGAGATCTTTTGTTCGATTGTTTCGTCACAATGTCTTAGGATCCTTGACTCTGTCTATCTCTCTTCTGTGAGGTTCATCACAAACTGCAAAATGTCAACACACAATTGTGGTTTATATTCACGGGTGGGATGGCCAGGTTTGGCAGCTCAAAGGAATTCCCATTGGTTAACTTTTATTTATAAAGGCATTACTTGGACTTCTGCCAGCCTATATCTGTACTGCAATCACACTGAGAAATATCGACTCGTATAACTTTTGCTCACACAATTTGCTGCTTCTTTTTGTCCCTTCTGTCCTGTTGTGTCTGTGTGTTATCTGTATTTATGTGCATTCTGAGCCGGTGTCTGCCTCATCAAAATTTCATTATTGTAACACACAATGACAATAAAGCTTCTTGATTCTTTTGCTCTGACTGAACTGAGCAAGAAAGCTTCTGTTCACTCAGCACCCTCCGCCTGGAACTTCCTTTAGAAAACGTTGAAATTGACTGAATGTATCTCATTGAGTGCTTTGTCCTTCCAAACTAAAAGTTCTCCAGGCTTTAAAACCATGTTCTTGTTTTTCATAGTTTGTTGTTTTTTCTTTTACCTATGTATCGTTTTGTGTCTCTATTTGTGGCTGCCTCTTGGCCAGGACCCCTTGAAAGAGAGATTTTAATGTCAATGGGACTATATTCTGGTTAAATAAAGGTTAAGTAAAAGAAGATTTTAAATAATTCTAAAATCCAAGAAATGTCTTAAAAATAAATCAAGGTGATCTATTTATACTTATAGTCATAAGAGGAATAAACAGCATGTTAGCCGACAACATTTTTAATAATATAATTTGTTATTTTGCCTACTCAACTCTTTGATGGAGCGGAGCTGCTGTTTTTCTGCTTTTCTTTGCAATATCTTTAATCCACAAACAGTTGAACATGTTAGCTTTAAAGCATCGGGCTTTACCCTTTAGTTGTTATTTATGAGATAAAGCCAAAGTGCACATGGTTGAGTATTACAAAGAAGAGACACCGCGTTACTTTTTCTTTCACTCTCACTGGATCTGTGAATTTGATCACTGGAAATGTGATTAACAACGAGCACAGTCCAGACCTGAGAGATTAACTTTTAATATTTCATTAATTCTGCTGAAAGATGTAGAGGGCAGTATGGAGTAGGATCGGCAAGTGATGTATCCCTCATTAAAGACTGAACCTCTGGTCATGCAGCGTCATTTGGTGTGCTCTCTTTGTTGTCAGTATCTAAAAGCCACCATTCTAAAATAGACCTCATAACCACGGAAAAACAGACCAAGAGGCTGGTTGTTACAGTACTCTAAGTCTAATCCTGATGAGTTTCTTTTTTCCTTTTTTCTTACGTATGTAAGCCACACAGACCACAAAAATCAGAGACTTCATTGCTAGGCAACTAGTCTCTGCACAGGGAAGGGGAGGGTGTTCCATGTTTACTGTCAGAGATCTGTTGCTAGTGGGAGTGCAGCCTCTCCAAAAGAGAACAGATACAGCAGATACCAGTCATCTGTGCAGACTTTAAAATAATTCCAAGTAATTGCTGTGTCCCACAGGAACATGCATGACTTGCTCACATTAGAGATCTGTCGTAGCTCATATCATTTAGCAGCTACTCCAAATATGGTGTATTAAAGTTTCACGGTGAGAGACGGCCTCTGGATTAAGCGTGCTGTAAATTTACAGGGCAGAGTACAGAAGGAGAGGAAGCTCTCTGGAGAATGGAGAATGATGAGGTAATCATTCACCCTGATCTGAATTAATAAGGCCTCATTAGCCAGTCAGAGACACACTACAGCCTTGAAAAGAACCACAGCATGGATCTAGCCATCATCTCCTCTGTTCAGTTTTGGCTCCAGCAGCCCACTGGTGCACAGTGTCTTCATTAGAGAGCTCCATGCCTCATTCTTGCTTCTGCTGATCTGAGATGTATGGGAATTGTAGAGTGAGTCGACTGCAGGAAAAGCTTTGACGAACGCGCTTCCGCTTTGAAAGAAACTGAAGAGATTGTCTCCTTTTTACAGAGCCAGGGATGCAGGAATGTTAGACTTACTATTTTTATTTACGTTACATTTGACGTAAATACAGTTCTTGACAAAGTTTTACACCCACTCACCATTTTAATTTAGAGGCTTTTCAACCATTAATTCTATAGAGTGAATTGACAATACAAAATATACCCCAATTACATTTTGAAAAACAAGAATTTTATTTATTGTAGATTGTTGTGTAACAACATTGGCTCAAACTTACCAATACAACCCTAATTTCATCACGCACAGCCAACCAATATTTGGGATAACTGTCCTTTTGTAGGTTGAAAAAAACAAATACATCTATTTATAGCCACCAACAAGCTTCTAATTCTTCTTGCATATTACCATATTTTCTTTATCTAAAACAGCAGAGCTAAATTTAAATGGTCAGTTTTCTGACAAGCAAAGTTCAGAAATTTTCATTAGGTTGGGAATGTTAGTCTGCTTTATACATTCCAAAGCCTGGTTTGATGCTTGCGCAATCGTTCTCCTGCTGTGTCCAATTCAACATAGAAAGACATACACACACAGAAAAATGTGATTAGACAGATTTATTGACATAAATCAAAGTTCTCGGACCCCGGCAAAAGACATGAAAGCTGTGAATGGCTTTGAGCTGGGATGTTCAATCCTTAGATTAGGATTAGTGAAGTCTTCCTCCGAGGTTTGGACACTGGTGGTGGAGGTGAGAAGGGAGCCAGGAGGAGCCTGGGAGCACAAAGCCTGGGAAATGGGGCGGAAGTGGGTCGAAGCTCAGCTGAAGATTGGGAGAGTCCATGTATGGAGGCCTTTTATAAGCAAAGTTTTGTAGAATGATTGGTTGAGGTAAAAAGAGGATTTGGAGAAGATTGCCTGGATCGCAGGTGCCCATCGCGACGGTCAGTGAACAGGTGGATTTTCCAGTCTGAATTTACGTCTAGACTTCATTTAAACCTGGAACGACTCAAACAGACAGAAAAAGGCAATTAGACAGATTTATTGACATAAATCAGTTCGTTGGTGGTCAGACCCTGGCACAAGACGTGGAAGCTGTGAATGGCTTTGATTAGGATTAGTGAAGTCTTCCCCCAAAAAAAGGGTGCCGAGGCCTAGCTGAATAGAAATGAGGTGAATGGGAGGAGCTGAGATTAGAAGCCTAGAGAGGGAGGTGACAAAGGAGAAGCGGTGAATTAGAGGCCTAGGGATGTGACAAAAGAGCATGCCATGAGGAGGGTTGATGAGGGCCAGACTAGGCATTGAGACGGTATGATATGTGCCTGATTTGGCATGGAGAGTGTGCTATGAACCTGATTTGGCAGAGGGAGTGTCGTGAATCTGATTTGGCAGAGGGTGAGTGATCTGAACCTGATTAGGCATAGAGGGGGGAGCTTGACGGGGCTGACAGGGTGAGGACTAGGTGGTGCCTGACAAGGCGTAGGGAGGGTGTGAGGATTCGGTCTGCAATCTAGGCACAGAGTGAAGTGCAGTGACTGCAAAGGTGAGAGGGATGGAAAGCGATGACAGGACAAGCCCAGGAGATAAGTTAGTCAATCTGAGGAGGGCCTACCACCACCAGCTAGTTGTTAGATGCTCTTACCTAGGATCTGAGAGACTGTTGGGCAGCTAGGACAGAGAGAAGGTCTGGACGAATATAGGAAGAGAATGCTGAAGAAGACCAATGGCCAAGCTGTTGGAGGGTGATTGGAGGAATTCCTTGGGCAGCTGATGTAGTGCCTGCCCCGATTCTGAATGAATGGCCTGAAAACTGGTTGGAAGGAAGATTGCATTGAGTTAATGATTGCCTCAGAAATTTAAGAGAGACATAAGGCAGGAGAAAAGTGGGCCAGAGCAGGGGGCTGTGAGGAGGTTTTTAAGGATAGGAAGGGTAATTAGCTTTCGGGAATCAAGCTGAGAGATGCTGTGTCTAGTGATGCTTTTAAGGAGTAGTTTAACAACATGGTGTGAAAACAGACTTGGAGAAGGCAAAGAAAGGTGAATTTTGGAGATGAAAATGATACTCGCTAATAAGCTGCAATTGTAAGAAAGCTTAAAGCGGTGGTGATCAAAACATAAAATAATAAATGCTAAGACTGTTTGAATGAGAACTGGGAGCAAAGGAGAATTGTGTGCATCACAGAATTTAGCAAAGGTGTACCAAGCCAAAGAATAAGACCCGAGTGTGGAAGGCGATATGCCTGATTTCAAATAAAATGTTGTTGATTGGATAAGCGGATGAAGGGATAGATTTATTCCAGCTTCAGATTCTTGAAAGGAGGAATTGGTGTAGGGGGAGCGTTGGCTGATGGAGAGAGATGGCAGAAGACCTGGAATTTAGAACGAGACAGAGCATCAGCGATAAAGTTGGAATAACCTGGGACATGACAGACGGAAATGATGAAGTTGCCAGTTACTGCATGCCAGGTGATGCAATGGAGATAAGGCATGATAGACCCTTTGTTTATGGCATTGACTACAGCTAAATTATTGCACATCGCAGCAACGCGGTTCCGTTTCTAGAGTCGACCCCAGAGGCAGAAGGCTACAGTGATTGGAATAATCTTGTAGAAAGCTGAGGATTCGGACTGGGGAAAGGAAGGAGGCCATTCTTTTGCAAACCATGCTCCCTGAAAGAACTCCCCAAAACCTACAGATGGAGCTGCATCTGTGAACAATTGAAACGAATCAGCCTAGTGCACAACATTATCGTAAAAGGAGATTCCGTTTCAGTCCCCGAGAAGACTGGACCAGAGGGCCAGGTCAGAGCGACAGCCTTCGTCAAGGGTGGCATGGTCAAGCAGAGAAGGGAAAGAACAGTCCAAAGGGCAGGCGGGGATAAATGAATGACCTTGGGGGATGATGTGCATGGCAAAATTGAGGTGGCCCTGGAGAGACAGAAGTTAGCATTTAGAAAGGGCTGAGGAAGAGAGAAAAGCCAATGTTTCCTAGGGCAGCCAGGTCACCATTGCATCAGAATCGAGGGTGATGCCCAGGAACTCCAGCCGCTTGGCTGGGCCTGCCATCTTTTCTGCCAGCAGGGGGGCACCAACTCCCTGAAACAACTGCTGGAGTTTCAGCAGAGAGGGACGGGGGATTGATGAGGAGAAAATCATTGAGAAGGTGGAGGACGGAAATAATACACGTGAAGTTCAGGAGGACCCAACAAAGAGCTTTAGACAATTTGTTGAAAAGACAGGGGCTACTCCTGTAGCTAAAAGTAAGCCTTACTGCAAAGTAAAATCGGAGATACCACCTAGAAGGTGCCACCTGGAAGGGTGAGGTGATGGGGTGTGGGCTGGAGTGAGGAGCTGAGAGATCGAAGAGGAGTGGTCAAATACTCCTCCTTCCAGAATTATGCCAGAAACGTTTCATGGTTACAGAAAGAGTGTATTGCCTCGGTGTAATCCCTTTTTTTTAATATATATAATTTCTGACCAGGATTTGCATGTTACTATTTTGTATTTTGAAAGTTATGTTTGTTGATGAGCTTCAAGTCAGAATCTCTATCAGTCAGTTCTCCGTAAGGGGCCGCTCTGAAGTGGTAAATTACTTCCAATCAGAAGGAAAATGTTTGTCATCTTAAATGATTAAATGTTAAATCTGCCAGGGGTATGGCTAACTTTGAGCTTAGCTGTACATATCTGACCCTCTAATCAGATTTTACCTTGTGTTAACCACAGTACATCTTCCTTTACTACAAACTGTGCATAAGATTTTTGTTCTAAAAAAGTCTGCAGTGGTATGTTGCGTAATTATTCCCAGCTGGAAAGAGACAGTTTAAATGTATCAATAAAAGCCTTAAATTATGATGACATTCATGCTCATAATGACTGCATTTAAAGCTAATGGGAAGTATTTAAATCCAACAAAGCAAGTAGTGTTTTCAAAGTCATGGTGGGGAACCCTGAAAGAAACATTGGCTTGACCTTCCTTTGCTTCAGTTGTCATGAGACTCTCTGAATATGCATCCCAGTGAAGTGAAGCTAAATCTGTGGACAGCCCAAAAGAAAGTACAATGAGCAACTGATAAAAATGGCCGAAGACTTTGCCTCAATCTAGATTTCATTCCCCAGAAAAAAGATGTTACATCCGACTCAGAGCTTTTGTCTTTCTGTCTGTTTTGAAATTCAATAGATTGTAGCGGCAGATCTCTGAGGATGGCAGAGAGAATTGTTTTATGGAGTGGAAGCCCATGGTTTTTAGTTTTATTCCCAGGGAGCGCTTGCCCAGGCAGACTGAAGGGCACTCTGGTTCAGAAAGCATCCCACCTCACCTCAGTATAATTGGATTTGACAGGTAACCAGCAAAAAAAAGAAAAAAAAAAAGAAAAAAGGACCACAACAAAGACACAGCACTGAAATTACTGAAATGTAAACCCTTGATCTAGGTTTTCTCTTGACCTGCTCTACATGGCACAGTATGTAGAGCACAAGTTCTACACAAAAAATATTATGGAAATATCCATTTTCATGCAGTATAACTGTCTCTGTTTATCTTGATGTTTCTTATCATTAAAGATAAAACTCAAATCCTGATGAAAAGAAGAACATAAAAGACAATGCTACCATTCCATTAAAGAATTGGATGAATATGGTGAGGAAAATTCACTACAGTAAGAAAGAAACTTTTGGGGTAAATTATTGACGACTTAGTCATTAACCTACTTCTGCTGTTTAGACAGAATTAGCCACAACTAAGAATAAAGTAAGAAATCAAGGCCAGACACTTGGAGACATGACTGACATGAGCCCATTGTGCTCAGACTAAAACTTTCTTCTTGATCTGTCTCATGTAAAAGCAAAATATAGCTAACAATATTAACTATGTCACCAGTGCAGCCCTCCGACATGCTGTTTTTCTATAAAGTAAAATACTTTAAATCCCTGGACCTTTACAGATATACTCCTTTGAAACCAAGACAGAATTCCCAGAGGACAGGTCATTTATAGGACAGAGACTTGCTGTCTGTTAGGAGGAAATTTGCAAGGCTGCACACAGCAGAAGAAAGAATAAAAAACAGAGTTAGTGAAGACCAGCGTGAATCTGTGTAAGATTAAACAACATACCTTACAGTAAAATGTCAAAATATGTTATGGTCTTAGTTTTTTTTGTAGTTTTCTAGGTATATATATATATATATATATATATATATATATATATATATATATATATATATATATATATATATATATATATATATATATATATATAGTTTTTTTTGGTGGCAGTAACAGGTATATAGTGTCATTAATACTTAAAAAATCTACCATGCCTAGAATTTCATATATGTAAACCACTGAAAGATATGCATTGCAGGTTGATCTATTACATGTTAATAAACAATATTACTACTGTGGTCCTGACTAATTATTTGTCTTGTTAATATTATGATCAGCATTTAATGTTTGCACTCAATCCTGTTACCATGGTTCCAACCCTGCTACAATATTATTTTCATTAAAATAATCAGAAATTTGTAAGCATTCCCAGGAATTTAATAACTTATTGTAGCTCCCTGGGGATCCTGTAGTCTGTTTATATTTTACACTTTTTGTATTGTTCATCCCTTTATCCTTGTTTTGGCCATCTGTTTAATTTTCTGCTAAGTAGTCTTGTTAACAGTATAGTCTGGTATCAGTTCCTGTTTAGTTAGCATTTGTTCTTTATTATTTTTAGTAGTTCTGTTGGATCTTTGTTTTCTGCTTGCCTTTCTTTAGTTTGGTTCTGTATTTAGTATTCTTGTACTGCTAGATTCAGCTCCTGTTTTAGTTAGCTGCTGCTCCTGATTAGTTCTGTTATATCTGTTCCTTCTTAGTTTAGTTAGATCCTTCCTCATGTCTGGTCATTATCTTATTCCCTGTTAGGTTCTGTTATTCCCCTACTCTTGCCAGGTCATTGCCACCTCTCTGCTGCAGCCTATTTGTTTCACTTGGTTCACCTGTGCCTAATTATCTACCTATTGTTCCCTCTGTCTCTTCCCCTATAAGTTCAGCCAGCTCTGTCACACACACTGTCAGGTCCTCCATCTTCATCCACCCTTGTACCATGTTCTGGTAATTTCTCCATGCTGTGTTCCTGGTTCCTATTGTCCTTTCTGCCTGTAAGCCTTGATCGTTTATTTAATAAATACTCTCCAGTTCATTATGCACCTCTTGTCTGTGAGCTCTTGTCTGTGTTCCGACCTGACAAAATTACTTTCTAAAGGTTTAACCTGTTATCCTTTTAATAGTTGAGTATTTTGAGAAAATACTTGAAAATGAATACTTAATTTAGCAAAACAAAATGTATGTGACAGCTGGAAATTGGGACAGACTAGATTTTAAAATGTATTTAAATAGAAATAAGTCAAATCTTGTGTGAAATTAAGTGATTATTGCCAATATTCCCAGGTATTCGTGTTTTGATTTTGGACTGGTTTAGTTTCCTGGATTATGCTTTCTTTGGTTTATTATCCTTAAGTGTTTCTTTATTTTCACTTTTGTAGATTAGTGATTCTGGTATTAAGTGTTCACTTATATACAGTAATCTTATAATTTATTTATTTATTTATTTATGTTTTTTCACTTTCTTTTTTCAAATATCACATTACACATGTCAGCTTACATAATAATATATATGATTTAGCAATGGCATCTAGGTGTTATTAGAGTATATCTGTTGCTTTATGTCTGTTGGTTGTGCTGTTCTTTTTGTGTCTCTTTCCAGGTGATGGAGCAGACAGAGGACGTTTTATCATTCTCTTCCTTTTATCTCCTCTTTCTTTCACCTCTACTCTTTTTTTTTCTTTTCTTTCACTTTTTGTTCTTCCTTTACTCTCCCATTGTCATGTCCATATAATTTGAAATTCTCCTTGCAGAAATCATAATAAAGCTATTTACAAGCATAAATCAAGTGGAGCACTATGGCGAAAGCTGTTTGCTCCACTTGTAAAAGCAAAATCTGTCGAGCTCTATCTGGCATTGAGATATCAATTCCTATTGCCATAGTGCTAGACAGGACACTGGGAAAAAAAAAAAAAAAAAAAAAAAAGATTAGTGATTCTGTTCTTAGTATATTCTATGAATATTTTGTATCATGTTCTGTTACATTTCTTTCTCTGTTTCCTCCCTCTCTGCTCCTTTCTATTATTCTCTCTCCCCCAGCTATCTGCCTTCATTGTTCTCAGCTGTTGCCCATATTCATCTCATTACTCACATCTGCTCTCCGTGCCTTCTCACCTCGCTCTCCATATGTATATAAGCTGCCTGGTTATTCCCTCTCATTTGCTGGTTACTCTGTTAATTAATAAATCCTGTTACCAGGGTCCTCGGTGCCGGATCTCAGCGTAACGTTGTAGTGTCGATTGTCAAAATTACACTATAATTGGACCGTTATGCTAATTATTTTTTTTAGCAGAGTAAAAGTCTAATTAACAGCTCTTTGGCCGACATCTGGGCTTGTGCTCTGTAGGGTTTCCTCAACTAATCCTTTCACATTTGCCCAAATTGTTGCACTTCTTCCAGCAACAGTGCACTCCCTGCAGCCTCACACCTGTCCCAAATAATGAGCTGCTGCTTGAAGTTTTGAAGTCTGTTAACATGTGGAGAACAGCCAGTAGAAAACATGTGACCGTCTATATAGAGAAGAGCATTTTTGGAGGAACTTTTCCAGGTAGGCAGACACACAAGGCAAAGCTGCACAGTGCTACATGCTAAGTTAAAAGTACAACACAGATGTTTGAGAGAAACATGAAAAAGTTGATAAAGCTCTTGAATCTTAATCGGTGATGCTGTAAACCTTCCGGATGATATGAGGTAACGCCAACTACTGGCAATATGGATAGCCCAATGAGGTTCTGTCGGTCTACGTTTCCTTTTCAAGCTGCACCATGCAACAACATGTTGCAAATTTGTTGATATTACCACCCACTGTTTCAAAAGAAATTATTAAGTTTAGAGATGCTTTCTCAGCCAAACAACATCAATTACTACACTACGGTTTCCTGGGGTCTTGGCTAAATCAGTCTACCTGATCAATTGCAACTCTCTGTTCCCGCTGTTGATGAATGAACCAAATGTATTGATGAGCTTTTTAACACAAAAGACAGCAATTGAATCACAGTTGCAAGATGTTGTTTTTTCCTGTGATATTTTACATATTGCACAAGCTCCTCCTTTGCTGAATGCTGCTATCCTCACGATTTGCATCTCTCAGTTCTCAGCAATCATGCACCCCTTTCACTTCAGATAGCACAATGAATCGGTGGCATTCCCTCACGTATTTTGACCATAAAAAGAAAACACAAAAACTATACATTGATCTTGAAAGACAATATACACCGAGTCACATCCTGAAAGTGCATAGTCATCATTTTTGAACCTGAAAAAGAAGCGTGATCAGCAGGCATAAACATCTGCCGACGGCGCCGGCAGACGTTTATGCCATCTGCCGGCAGTACCGCGTAACTGTCACAAAGCAAGATGATCGAAAATTGATGCAGCTACTTTAAGAGCCCGAATAAAACCCTGCAAGGCCTCGCTGTAAAGTGACAACTTGGTGTGATTGAAGACCAATCCAATCTTTTTTTTTTAAATAACGTGTCCTATCTGGCAGTATAGCATTAAGAATTGCTTTCTTAATGCCAACGAGAAGCCCAACAGATTTACTTCCACAAGTGGAGCATTACTCTTTCCCATATAGTGCTTTGCTTGATATGTTTGCAAAAAACTTGTTGAATTTTATTTTGGGATTCTTTCAATGGAGACAGAAACGAAAAGGTAAAAGAGAAAGAAAGGCAGAGGAAAAAGCTGAGGCAAAAATGTTAAAAGAGAGGAAAGGTGACAAAATATAATAAAGAAAAAAAAGAGTCCAAGATAACATCCCCAGAGTCTGCTTCTAGTACTGCAGAAAGAGGTATATAAAGAACAGCAAAATCAACCAAAAAAAGCACCACAGGCACACAACACCTGTGGGTGTTTAAGAGAGTGCTTGTATGTGTACGGTTTATCCATGAGAAAAATTGCTCCATTGTGGAGCACAGGCCAAAGACAAAAGACAAGCACATAAACACAGGCCACACGTTCATGTAAAGAGACACAGCAGACGTTGTTGCACTAAATGGTGTATTTATCTCTTAAAATTAGCTGCAAACCTAGAACCCATACATCATCTGTTTATAATTATATTAACATTTGAAAGCTTAAAATGGAGAGAAAGATTGTTACTGGCTTTTATTACTAATAGTTATTCGCCTGGTCACAGAGCACAACAATTAGAAATCCCAATGGTTTTCCAACTGGAACCATGCTTAGTTGGGGGTGACATAATTATCAGATCTGAGTTTTGATTTTTTGAGGGTAATGGACCATAGTGAAGCCCTTTAGAGCTTAGGATTCAGCTATTGTTTTTAGTGTATCAAACATTTCATTTGAGATATACGTTCAGGCTTCTCTGGGTTGTCTTTTTTTTTTCTGGCCATTTATGGTTCTACACCTGGACATTTGTAATGTAAAGCCTAGTGTGTCTGGCTGCTGGTATGTCCAATGAAGTTTAGAAGAACTCCAGCTGTCAGGCACAGTTTAAGTTACTAGTAAAGTTCAATGTCGATTTCAAGGTTTCTACAAATTACAAATCTGCCCATATAGATGTACCTGTTTATACACCGGCATGGTCAAGCATGCTTGGTGCCACCAGAGCAATAACATTAGCGCTGAAATGTCAAAGGGAAACAGGGCAGGCGGATGTGCAGTGATATAGAGCCATTAGTCAGACCTCTCCTGAGAATGTTCACTTAAACATTGAGCAGCCTATGTGACAAGCGCGCTCAGCAACATGAACTCCAGCTGCAGAGCTCACGTGATGCACAGCGCCCATGGCGGTTTGTCAAAATGTGGGCAAACAGCAGGCCCTGTTGGTTCCTGCAATTTACCCTAATGGTTTTACGTACCACCTCCATTGAAACAGTGACTTTGATTTACACAGTATGCGGGGCAGCAGGGAGGATATTAAGAATACTGCGGATGGGTGTCGTGTACCACAGTGATAAATAATCCAGAGGGTGTGTTTAACAGATTAATGGCTTTTTACTTGAGTGCTAGCCCTCCTGTGTCGACTGTGTGGGCTGGAAAAGGCTGCTGTGATGCCATCCAACTCTGTACACTGTTTGTTCTCACCGCCTGCAGCTTTTAACGCTCAGCTGCTTGCGTTTCCTTTTCCTTCCCTGTTCAAGAACATGCGAGAAACGGTCTGACCTTTCGTTACAACACATATATGATTGATATGATTTCACTGTCTGGTTTTCCGCACCTTTGGACACTGACCTGTTCAGCAATGGGATGCACTTTTTGTTCAGCTGCAAAATTGTTCTCTGACATATCTTATTATCTCTGTCAATGGCATCCAAGTACAAGATGTATTTTTATATACTATTATTAGAGTTCAAATAAGCAGTTCTTGCAAGATAGAAAGGGTTTTGCTCAGTCCTATATGAAAGCAGTATTTTAGAAACTATAACAATGTATTAATCTATCAATTTGACACCATGTTTTACTG
This sequence comes from Fundulus heteroclitus, assembly GCF_011125445.2. Taxonomy (NCBI): domain Eukaryota; kingdom Metazoa; phylum Chordata; class Actinopteri; order Cyprinodontiformes; family Fundulidae; genus Fundulus; species Fundulus heteroclitus. Next base: position 10,662,579 of record NC_046361.1, read on the forward strand.
TATGTTAGTTATATAGGTAATAACATTACATAACAAAACATATCAACATAATGTGTGTATGTATTTTTATTGGATATAAATTTGCTCATTACAGCTAAATGTCTAATTCATATGGGGCCATTGCTGGTATTTGACTTGTAAACGGTATTGGATAAATGGAAGTCCAAAGTCATTTTTATTGACTCAAAGTGGGTTGTGGCTACATACATACAGTTAAGTTACATTTTATGTAACAATTGAGTTTTAAAAAGTAAAAAATAAATGTTATAATACACAGAATTGTTGTACACAAATTGATATATATATATATATATTTAAAATTTTTACAATTTTGCCTTGCAGCTGAGCAAGACTCAATATTACTTAAGTGAAATAAACGTTTTTTTTAAGTGGAAATGTTATATCATGCCTATGTTATGGCCTACATAATTAAGGAGCAGACTGCTGACTTCACAGATGTTCATTAGAAAGACACTGACACCCTCCACAAGGAGGATAAGCCACAAAAGCTAATTGCTAAAGAAGCTGGTTGTTCACAGAGCTCTGTATCCAAACATATTAATTGAAAGTGGATGGAAGGAAAACGTGATGAACAGAAAGGCAAACTAGTAACAAGAATAGTCACAGCCCTGTGTGGATTGTGAAGTAAAGCTATTCATGACTTTTGAGGAGATTAATATTGTGTTTGCTCCGTGGCTGGCCATGAATTTCAAACCCTGGCCTTCAGTATTACTTTGCCTAAATAAAGCCACCCCTCAACAACTATCAATAAAACTATAGCAATAAAAACATCCTATTATGCAGAAATGCACTATAAAGAGCCACTGTATCACAGATGGCTGCACAGTGGTGACGTGGGTAGCGCTGTCGCCTTGCAGAAAGAAGGTCCTGGGTTCGATTCTTTCTGCATGGAGTTTGCATGTTCTCCCTGTACATGTTCTCTCCAGGTATTCTGGCTTCCTCCCACATAACAAAAACATGACTGCTAGGTTAATTGGCCTCTCTAAATTCTACTTAGGTGTGAATGTTTGTCCTGTTTGTCTCTGTGTTGCTCTGCAATGACAGCTGGAGATAGGCACCAGCACTCGTATGAGGTATGCACCTCATACAATTTCAGTATTTAAAATATTAGCATATTACCAAAACTCCTGATTATTTGTACATAAAATTCCTCCTTTCTTTCCTCAAGACTTCAATTACCTTGTTGTACATATTTTCTGGACAATTAATTTCCATCTAGAACTCCTTTTTCACTGACATCGAAGCTGAAAGTCGAGCCTGCCCTATTCTATTTCGCACCCGTGCCGGGACCAGTGTCACCAACGCTGCGTTACTAGCATCAGTCATCTCATCCAGCTTAACAGAGATAAGTTGTGTTTTATCAGCTTCCCTTCTGATCCCTTCTCCCAGGACTTCAGCAATAGCAGTGATCAGGTTGTTTTGTATTATGCCCAACAATCCACTAGACACTTTTATGTGGACAGGTTGTCACGTAAAGCCGTGTTGCTCTCAGAGATGAGAGAAAAAAGCTCCACATAGTTTCCTCTGCTTTCGGATCCAGTGCTTTCATCGTGTCCCTGAAATTAAAGCTCCTGCTAGCCCAAAAAATTACTATCATACATTTTAAGATTTCCTTATTTTTCTTCACCTTTTGTCGTGGAGATCAGTCTCCTTATGCACCCGCTTGCTCAGCTGTAGATTCTCTTTTGTTTCCCTAAAACTTTTTGGAAATCACCGGTGCTTATTAGCCAAGGATACTGTTTTGGTTTCTCATTGGTTAGGCATGTCAAATGACCAAGACCTGTGCAGCTCCAAAAACAATGTCAAATGGTGGCATACGACAACTGCTCACAGCAATACCATTTTTGTTTTTCTAAGCCGTTGAGCCAAGGTACCGCTCATAGTTAGTGGACTGAAAATGGCGGACAAACCTAGTTGTAACAGGCTTGCTAACTTAAAGTTGCTCAACCTTGCTTACTGATGCCCAGTTTTTCTTGATTAAAAAAAAAAAAAAACGAGAATGGCTTTGACAAAAATCTGCAACTAAATCCATTTCTTCTTTGTCAGTGGTCACATTCCTGGTGTAAAAATCCCTCCTGAACCTTTACTAAGCAGAATTGTTAAATAGAGTCCAAGGTCTTCTTTATAGATGAAAGTAAATTGTCATGGTTTACGTTATCTTGAGAACATTGTCTACGTCTGTCATAACTGACAAGAGAGACTCTGAATGAAAGCAACTACGGAGGCAAACAGATCAGTTAAAGAGTTTTATTGAAAACTGTGGTATGAACTGATATGATGTCGGTTGGTTGGGATTTCCGGGCTCAGCTGTGGAAGATGACAGGTGAGAAACTGGATGGTGTCGATGAGATTTGTAAAGAGCAATGAACTCACTGAGGAGGTGGCCAGGTTTGGGAGGGTGATGCCCAGTGGTCCAGGTGGAAGGTGCAGGTCCGGTTGGAGTTCTCCAGGTGTGATGTCAGAGGGTGGACAGGCAGGTGAGCTCAGGCAGGAGGGCTTACACATAGAAATGATCTGAGGCTTGCACAGATTCTTGGAGGAAGACGGGGAGCGTCTTAGACGAGGGTCCAGAGTTATGTAGATCTTGTGAAGTGGTTCTGAGGCTTGGAATCCAGGGTTCTAGGAAGCAATTGACAGAGACTGAGGTTAGGTTCAGGTTTCACAAGGTGACAAGGCGCTGGTCTGTACCAACGCAGGAGCGTTAACGAACTGACGCCCTCCTCCTGGTTCCAGTTCCTTATGAAGGGCAGTAATCAGCTCAGATGTAATGCACCTGCTCGTCCAGCCCTGCTGAGGAGAGAGATAAAGAAAACCAGAACTGCACCAAGACCTAGGAGTATGACGACTTCCTGTATTTCTAGTATTTCAGGGTCAGTTTGCAAACAAATATGCAAAGAAGAGTAGGCCAAAATTCCAATTCTGTGATGTAAAAATTCCCAACCAGTTCAGACAAACACTTAAAGCAGCTCTTGCCACCAAAGGATACACAACTAATATCAATTTCAATGTATGGGGGAATTACTTTTTCAACAAGCGCGAGGTTGATTTGTGCAGTTTTCTCTTAATAAATTAAGTTGTCATTTAAATAATGATTTTTGTATTTCCTCAACTTATAATCATTAAACAGTAAGACACTTTTCCTGTCTGCTAATAATGATACTCAAATCCATTAGATCAAATAGGCAAAATATCTTAATTTCTTTGTGCAATATCGAAGCGTTTCTACTCTCCAATCCAAGTATTTACAGTGAAATACAATGAAGTAAATTAAATCTCCTGAGCTAATAACGTATCTTGCATTCTACCCCATTTCTCATTCTTGTTTCGGTTAATAGGGAGATGATGTTCAGTGAACCATCATATTGAATTTCTCCCTGTTATTAGTTAATGTGCAGCGCAAACAAATCTGAACCAGAGTCATAGTTTAATGAGCGACTGTTGGTTTGCCTGTTGTTAAATACCTTTATTTTGTTATGGTCACTCCTTGAAGATAGTGTGTTGTTTTCAGACAGTTTCTAAACTTGTTAAGAGTTTAGGGTGACAGAAGTTGGTTCCCTCACTTGTACACTGATCATACAACCACACGTTAGCCATTGACATTAGCCAGCTGACATTAAAGTTCCACACACACATGGACTGTATAAGTAGATTGCAAACAGAAACAAAACAGAGCTGGGATTTTTTTTTTTTTTGGGTAAATAGAAAGTATTTTGGCCGTTTTTTTTTTTTTTAAAGAAACTTCGAAAAAGTATATAATGAGTTAATGCAATTTCTAAAATTAAGTCATATCTGGAACAATGTTTCTACATTTCCACTCCATAATCTGTGTCCATTCTATGGGTTTCTCTGGTGGAAATAGCTATTTTACAGTATTTTGGCCCACTGTAGACTAGATAAACTGTTTACAGTCAGTGTAGCTCCTGTGTTCCCATTACATTTGACATAAAAAGAAAGCTGTGATACAATCGTTTTTGGAAGTAATGGTTGTTTGTATAAAGTTGTGTTTGTGACCAAAGTGTCCACTCAAGTTCTGTTAATTAAAATGTGTCACTGATAAATTAGGCTTTTGAATCTAACCCAACATCCATGCTTTTTTCAAGAAATTCTGGTCTTGTTTTTGTGAGTATGGTGCATTTCTTTCCCCGAGTCCTGAAATTCTTTCAAAATGCAGAAAACATAAATTCATTCTTTGGTTTTGATTCTAGTTAGTCACCAATGGTGGACAATTTTACTGAAAAAAGCATGTACAAGTAGCTTTAATTTGTGTAGTCCAGATGAGTACAAATAAATGTTTTGTGAATAGTAACTTCTAATGGTTTCCTTTGAGAACTTATTTGTAACCATCCTTTGTTTCCATTGTATTTATATTTATACACTACCAGTCAAAAGTTTGGACTCACCTTAGCCATTCAATGACTTTCCCTTATTTTTATGACTTTCTACATTGTAGATACACAGTCAGTGTAGATACATCAAAATTGTGACTCGAAAGTGGATAGAATTATGTATCAAATAGCAAACTGTGGAATAACTGAAAACTCTTGTATATTTTCGCTTTTTCTAAATACCACCCTGTGCATTTTTGCCTACTGCACCATGGACAAGTTCTGGCACCTTCCTCCTCCCATACAGCCTAGCTTCCTCCTGTCCGCCTGCTCCTGCCATCATCATTCATCTGCTCCAGCCTGGTAAAGACTCTCTGGTTCTCACCCTCCACAACTCATCTTCTTCAATAAAACCCTTAAAAACTCTGTGTGTGGCTGTGTTCATCAGAACGTTATATGACACACCCATTGTTTTGATTATTTCTTTGGTCATGCTTGGCCTTCTCTCGATGAGCCTAATGAGGTTAGTCACTTGAAATGGTTTTCCAACTGTCTTGAAAGAGTTCCAGCAGTAATAAAAATAAAGAGAAACCATGAATGAGAAGGTGAGTGCAAACATTTCTATTACTTTTCATGACCTTGGCCCATTTTTTATTTTTATTTTTTTCAAATTTTTGCAGAGATTTTGAGCATTCATTGCCTCATCTTTTGTCCAGAAAGACAACAAACAAGGGGTCTTTTAGTATTGCTACAAGGATGACGAAAGGGAATATAGAAATGAAGCAATTTAAGAGCACCACAGGAAAAAAACAACTGCTGCGTTTGTATTGTCAGTGGCTCCAGTTGTCTTTAAAATCATGAGTTCTGAGGACAACATTCACACAAACAAAAGTTTAATAAATCATCACAGTCAATCCATCTACTGTCAGTGATGCAATGCAGGATGCACTGAGCATGTCACAGATCGACTCTTGGTGCGCAGACTGACTTCAAGCCAGCTTTTCTAATATTTAGTGGCTTTGTGTTTCATTTTGTTTGTACAGTTAAAAAGGAATACGATGAACACTGTTTCTCTGGTTTCAAACTCATCTTTTTGAGCTATACCAAGATAAAATCAACCTGGAAAAGAGAGGATGACAAATAATCCTTTAACAAAGGCTGACAAAGAAGGCATATCATTCTCAAGTGAAGCCTTTTTATGCCAACATGCAAAGCTCGTGTAAATACATGATTGGTTTTGACTTCAGCAGGAGAAATCACCATAAGAAATTACGTTTTTGCATTTGCTGGAGCCTCACTTGTTCTATTATAGCATTGATTTGTGGAAATGAGACAGACCTTTTTGGTTATGGGTTGGCAGCGATACTATTTATTCCCCTTATTTAATTCCCACCCACACACTGTAAAAAGAATAAGACCCACGTAATTTAAGCACAAGTGGGTACATAAAATCCTGGAATTGAAATTTGTCAGTGGTATGTGAAACATGGAGGACTCAATCAATAAAAAAAAAGGTTTCTCCACAGGATTAAGGACTAGTAGAAGTGCACCGCACGCACCCTCTTTATAATAACTTGGTTATGGTTGCATGCTTTGTCTAAGAAACACACAGTTACTCATAAAAAAAATTTAACTATTACAACAGGCTTAGACAGATGTACCTTCTTTGTAGCTACAAACACAACTTGAAAACTTTTGTTTTTTTACAAATAAAACAATGTTTAATAAATCTCAAGCCATGTTTAAAAGAATATCCGCTCCGTGTTCACTAACCCAATCAAAGTTTGATCATTATTTAAAGGAGAAATAAGCAATATTTCATCACTGGGTGGTCTTTGAGCACTGTTTGTAGAAAAAAACAAGATGTGTGACAGGCCACGCCTGTCTTTACCTTCCCTCCAGCTGCAACCCGGGCCCTCCTTTCCCTTCTCACGCGTCTCCTCGCATGCACATATTTGTAAAGGATAAAAACACTGCAAAACAGCCTTAACTTTCGGAGGAACATTTCTTGTGAGGTAGTAACTCATAACTTTATAATGCTGTTAGCAAGAGAACATCTTGATCTGCTGGGGGTGCTCTCCACCATGTTGCGCCAACGCTGTGCTTCTCTGACGTTGGCATTTTAGGGCAGAGAGGGGCTAATTCCTGAGTGGCTGCTGTTCACATGTTCGTACATGCACACGCGGCTAGCCTGGCTATGTAAGGAAGAGACTGAAGAACAAAATTGAGAGATACGTTGTGAAGCCATAACATAGTCCATCTGAAATGTTACCTGTAGTTCTAAAATAGTGCAGTCAAACAATTAAAATTTTTATTTGCGATTAATTGCATAATTTCAATAGTTAACTCAAGTTTAATCGAAAATTAATTGCATAGTTTATATGTTTATTTCTGAAAGTGTAAAAGCCTATTTAGGCATTTTAATATGCAATTTTGCTATAAATGACACAAGTGTCATGGTTTTAAAGTGTTTGGCCCACATGCAGATACAGAAACAATTTTAAGATGTTTATTAAAGGCTCAGACAACGAAAAAATGCACGGCGTGTAGAACAGGCGTGGTCTGAACGTCAGTGCTGGATCGACTGTGGGGAAGAACGAAGGTTGAGTTACTGAGGATCTAACCAGGGAAAAATACCAGAAGCTGCGCCGCTTACCATTTAGTCGGGAAGACCTATCCGGGAGGAGTAAGTGACTCAGGGACTCTCTGACCGTAACTCGCTGATGGTGGCAGGTGGCTCAGTGACTGGAGGGCTGACTGATGTAAACTGGCGAGGGATCCAGAGCGCACCACAGTTGACGGCAGACAGGAGGAGCAGATAGAAGAACCAGAGAATTGTGAGTGAACCAGCTGAATCCAGGAAGGGGAAATCTCACGACCGGCTTGGTACCACCAAGTGAGTATGAGGGGAGATGCCAGAGCAAAATCTGAGCTGCGGGGATTCTTAGGAGCTGGTTCCTTGAGCACGACGCCAAGACAGGTGAGTAAATCCAAACACGACAAACAGGAGAACAACAGAAGACAAGGTTAGTCCACAAACGAGGTTTCCAGGAACTCACAGATACGATGCTCAGAGGACAGGTTTGAGGTCTAGGTATACCACGACTGGGTAAACACTCTGGCGTCTTCCATCTGTCTGAGCACTCCTTAAGAAGCCCATGCTGATGACTCCAGACGTGCTGCAGGTGTGGGCCACGCCCCCCAGTCAACTAGAGCCACCTGTGAAGCAGAGTTAAAGTACGGAACACACAGAGAACCCTGACAGTAAAAAAACATGCTTGTGCAAAAAATATTTTTATTTTTAAGCACTTTTCTGAATTGGAATGAAAACATCTTGGTGCCATAAAATATTAAACTCTGGCCAATAATGGCTAAATCGCTAATCAATAACGCCCTGATGTTTATTTATTTTTTGCCTCTTAAACAAAGACAGACATGGTATTAAGTGTTTACATAAGAACTTATACTAATTTTACATTTTAACATTGTCAAGTTTTATTCATTTTTTCACACACGCATCTAATCCCAAGCTTTCACACGAAGAACAATAATTTCTTCATATATTTTTGCATCCTGTTCATATCCACATTCATACAGTTTAAAGCCTAGAAAAGGGTTTAAAATTTCCAGGTCAATCCAGAGTCTTACATTTTGCTTGCAACTGGGGCAGGAGCTTAATACCCTTGAAAAAGAACTGTTAGCACAGGTTCATGTGCTGACACTGTAACTCCAGGGTACAGATTTGGCAATGTGATTCAGTCTTAATTTGTCAAATACAAAAACAACAAATTAATAAGCATTAAAGTATGGTTTATGGGTTGGGTTTCTGCAATGTTATCAGCGTATAAAAACTCATGTCAGGATGTGCTCCAGTGCGTGAAGCGGAGGGATATTTCAGCGGGTTATACTCACTGTGTCTGTAGTGCGGCAGCGCCACTTATTTTAGAGCCCAAATAAGCGACTTCACTTTCAGAAACAAAGCCAAAAAAAACTGTAATCCGCAACTCATGAAATTCACAAGCGACTTTAAAAAAAAGAAGCCCAAAGTCACATGAAATAAGCAGATTTGGCAACAGTGAGCGCGGGTCTGTTTTGCTACAGTCTCTACTCTAGCATTCTTGAACTACGGAAAGCCGGAGAGCGCAGCGGGAAAAAAAAAAACATTAACATGATTAACGCGGGTCAAAAAAAAATTTCGACGTTGTGGTCTAACAAAGTTAACGTGTTAATAACGCTTAAAAACTGACAGCCCTATCTAAAATAATTAAATTTCATATATTGCTCCTTTAAATTGTTGAAGTGGAGATGTCAACAACCTTAAAACAAAATACAGAAAAAAAAGTAAAAAATGTTATCAGCATTTTTTAACTTCTGGGAAAGTTGGCTAATCTGTTTTAAAAATGTGGACTGTGATCTATCCACTCTACCCCCTGGATGACATGGAAAGCTATAGTTGCTAGTTAAACCAATAGGCAAATATTGGAGGGGAAGGAGGGATTGTCACCCTCTACCCCTTGATAAGGCTTCCAGATTGGGGGTATTAAACATTTCTACAACCTGAGACCTGTATTCATGTATTCACTTAGAGTTTGCTAAAAACAACTGGATAAGAATTTTAGACTATCCTAAACTGCACTCTGAATTCCCATTAGTTAAACTTCCCACTGATGTAAAAATGCTATTTTCTGAAACTTGAGCCCTTTTACCGATGTGACACAATCAGCTCACTTAGAGTAGGTAAAGGAATAAATGAAGTTCCTTTTAAATTTTCTATTCAGCGTCTTAAACTGTGACGGTCCATTATTTCACTAAATAATAATTAGATTCTGTCATCCGAATGAGCTGAAGTCTCCACATGATTTGGCAGCTGTTTTACTTACAAAACTACTGAATCAGAAGCTTAGACTAAGACACTAAATTCATTTTTGTGTTTTCCACCTGAAATAGCGATTTTTAAGCTCCATCTTATGTTATTTATTGAAATAAATCTCTCAAAATAAATTAATGATCTAATTATCACTTCCTTGCCTATTAGGGTAACAGAAACTCAATTGAAATAGTGCAAAGCATAGTTTACTGAAACATGTCTGTATTGTAAATAGTTTGCTTTTACATCTGGAAAAAAGCTGACACATCTCCCAGTCATCATAACAAGATTTACAAACTGCTAAGATGTATGAGTCTAGACTGTGGAATTAAACTGATATATTTGAAAAAAGCCCAAACACATAGAAGAAGAAAATAAAAACTCCACACAAAAAGATCTTGGCTGGGATTTGAACCAACAAGCTTTCAGCTGTCAAGCAAAAATACTAAGCCCCACTTTCCCCGGTTCACAGCTAAATAAAAAAGTTGTTTATTAGCAATGAGATAGCTATTAGTGTTGTTTGACTCATTTCTGTGTGACGTCTTAGCAGCTGTAGAGTTTGGAGAATGTTGAGTGGGCAAAAGATTATCCTGAGTTATGCCATCAGGGCATGCATTGATTGGTGCAGACACACTGTGTGAAACAATTATCAAACGTACCATTAGGTGTCGAACATTCAGCAGTTCCTTTGATCAGATATCTAAGATTATACTTGAGAGGACTGATTCCATGCTCTAATGAAATATTATACTTCAAATCTTAAATTTGACTATGAATCACTTAGTGAGGTGATTGACTTCAATGATGCAATAAAAATTTGTCTCTGGACAAGTCTTGGTTATATCACAAGTTGTACAAAATCATGAATGAATGGCAGCCTTCTTCATAATGTCAAAGTGTCCATCCTGTGAAGGTGTGCAAGAGTCTTTCTTGGATCTTAATGCCATAATGGTCACAGTGTGAAATGGATTGTGAAAAACAAATGACACAGGTACTGTTAAAAATCCCGAGCCACAATTCAGCTGGGAAACTTTCACCTCCACATAACCTGGACCTAAGTGTCAGGCACTGATTAACTTTAAAATGAATTATATACTTGGAAGTTCCCCTTTTTTCTCCTCCCTTATAGGACAGCAACATGTATGAGAGTGTCTTCGTGATAGGCACATCCACACGTTTGAAACAGTGAGCTCGCTCGCCTTTGTCTCAGTGGTTTCTGCCATTTCTGTTGACAGGATATTTGAAAAAGGTAGTGAACCTGCCTATTTGAAGCTGTGTTTCAACAATTAAATACATTCTTAACAACGACCAGCTACTTTGATGTTTTCCAGTCAGGTTTCCGTGCTTACCACAGTACAGTGACCGCTGTTGTTCAATGACATTCACATAAATGCATACGGTGGAAGAACCACAGTGCTGATATTATTGGACCTTAGTGCAGCATTTGATACTGTCAATCACTCCATTCTGTTAGACAGCCTGGATAACTGGGTCAGTCGTTCGGGTGTCAGGATTCTGTGTTCCGTACTCCACTAACTCTGCTCTACAGGTGGTTGCGGTTGACGGGTGGGCGTGGCCCGCACCTGCGGCTCGTTAGGGCTGCTCTACTTGAGCTTAAAGGGATTGTTCAGTCAGCTGGAAGACGCCAGAGTGTTACCCTGTTGTGGTATGCCTAGGCCATAGCGCTGTCTACTGATCTTCGTCCCTGTGAGTTTTTGAAGTTCCTGATTTTGGCTCCTGTCTTCTTCAGTTCGTCGTGTTCTGGATTTACTCATCCATGTTGTCTCCATGCACTGAAGACCAGTCCCTGAATCCCTGCTGCTCAGATTTTGCTCTGGCGTTCCCCTCAAGCTCACTTGGTGTTACCAAGCTGGACAAGAGATTCCCCTTCCTGGATTTACCCTGGTTCTTCCAGCTGCTCCACCTGCCTGCCTCCGCTGTGGTGCTGCTCGGGCTCCCTGCCTGTGTTTCGTCTGCCAGCTCACCTGTCGCTTAGCCATCTCCCTCCATCAGAGAGTAAACAGTCACAGAACTCCTTCTTCCACTCACCCCCCCAGGATAGGTCCTACCTACCAAGCAGTAAGCAGAGCAGCATCTGGTAGATTTCCCTGGTTCGACTAGTGTTTAATCTTATCCTCTTTCATCCAGCAGAACCCCTCGCTCTGACTTTCCAACCTCGTCTGTTGCTCACATTGTGTGCATTAAATCCGTGTAGAGCCTTTAATAAACATCTTAAACTGTTTCTGTTCTCCGACTGTGTCTGCATGTGGGCCAAACACCTTAAAACCATGACATTGGGTACAACATTTGACTGGTTTAAATCCTACTTAAAGGACTGGGACTTTTTTGTGTCAGCAGGTAACTTTACATCAGAGACAACAAAAATCACATGCAGGGTTCCCCAAGAGTCCATCTTGGGGCCCCTCCTATTCAATATCTACATGCTTCCTGTAGCTCAGATCTTAAAAAATAACATCAGTTACCTTAACTGTGCAGATGACACAGCTCTACATTACAATGTCACCTGGTGACTACAAACACATATAGGCCTGCGTGAATGCTTAGGAGAAATCAATGCATGGATGTGCCAAAAAAAATTCTGCTAATACCAAAACTGAGGTAATTTTTGGACCAATAAAGGAGCAACCAAGAATTGGCACAAAGCTTCAGCTAGTAACCACAAATCTAGTCTAAAATCTGGGTGTAGTGATGGACTCAGACCTGAACCTTTAAAGTCAGTAACAAAGTTGGCCTATTTCCGGAAGAACATTTTCAGGATTAAAGGACTAATGTCTCTGCAGGATCTGGAAAACCTAATCCATGCGTTTATCTTTAGTCAAATGAATTACTGCAACACTGCCTTCACAGGTCTGCCTAAAAAGTTGATCAGACAGCTGCAGCTGATCCAGAACGCTGCTGTCCTACGTCCTCGCTAAGACTAAGAAAGTAGAGCACATCACCCCATTCTAAAGTCTTTACTCTGGCTCCCTGTATCTCAGAGAATAGACTTTAAAATACTTTGGTTAGTTTAAGAATCAAAGAATGGCTTAATACCAAAATACATCACAGACTTATTGTCAGTGTATCAACCCTCCAGACCACTCAGGTCTTTTGGCTGAAATCTACTCTGCATACCCAGAAGCAGAATCAAACAAGGAGAAGCAGCACTTTGTTCTTAACTCCACTTATCTGGAACAAACTCCCAAAAAAATATAAAAGTGCTGAAACCATGATTTCCTTCAAATCAAGATTAAAACCCTATTTGTTTAGAGTTTCCTCTGAATGTTAATGTTTTATTCTGTAGTCCAACTTGTCCTGTCCTGGACACCTATGTGAGTTGGCTCTGAATCTAGCTGAAGTCCTTGTCTTGTGGATCTTCCCCAGACTCATCTATTGGTTCCTTCAACATCCTCTTAAGGCTCTGGTTGCCCATTTTTGAGAAGGTGGTTTATAGTCAGTTAATGGCCTTTTTGAAGGAGTGTTCCAGTCTGGCTTTAAAACCTTGCCGAGTAACAAAACTGCCCTTTTAAAGGTTTTTAATTACATATTCTTAGCTACAGAGTCTGATGACTGTGTTGTTCTTGTTCTCTTGGATTTAACAGCTGCATCTGATACAGTGGACGACAAAATCTTACTCTCTCATTTGGCACAGTGGGTGGGCATCAGGGGAATAGTGATGGACTGGTTTAAATCCCATCTTGAAGATCAAACCTTTTGTGTCAACGTAAGAGGCCATATGCCATCCTCTGCCCCTCTATCATGTGGGGTACACTAGGAGCCAACTGTAATTACTTTCAGTTGGCTCCATATTAAGGAAGCATAGTGTGCTCTTATCATCTGTTATGCTGATGATAATCAGATTTACATCTCACCTAAAAAGGATGGAAATTCTGCCAGTTCACTGCTAAAATTTCTTGATGACTTAAAAACATGGATGGCTCTTAACTTTTTAAAGTTTAATGAGAGTAAGACAGAAGTCCTGGTTTCTAATGGCACAGCAGAGTCTCTTCTTATTGAGACAGGTTATTTGTCCCAACATAGAAAATCTTTTATTACTAACCATAGGGTTAAAGTGGATGCTGATGTTAAATTTGACGGTCCAGAAAGGGCAGTTGTAAAGTCGAGCTTCTATCAGTTAAGGGCAATTTGCTAAAATAAAGCCAATTCTCTCCACAAAGAATTGAGACAGCAATTCATGCCTTTGTCACTACTCGGCTGTATTACTGTAATGGGCTTTATGTGGGGGTAAGTGGCTCCTATATTGCTCAGCCACAGAGAGTGCAAAATGCAGTGGCACATTTTGTATCTGGTACACACAAATATAGGCATATCTCCCCTGTTTTTGCTTCACTTCATTGGCTTCCTGTACATTTTAGGATTCATTTTAAAGTTCTTCTATTTGTTTTTAAAGCTCTTCAAGGACTTGCCCAATGCTACCTTTCTGAGTTGCTTCATCATTATACACCAACCCGCCGCCTTAGGTCAGCTGATCAGCTACTCCTTCGGGTGCCTAAAACAAAATGGAAGATGGGGGGGGGGGGGGCGTCTTTGGTGTGGCAGGTCCTTAAAATGTGGAATGAGCTACCACTGAACATCAGACAAGCTACTTCACTGCCTGATTTTTAATCTCTTCTTAAAACTCATTCCTCTCACACGGCCTTTGACACCATGTGAGAAGTTGGCTTTAGATTCTACTTATTCTTTTAGTGCATGGTCACAAATGCATTTTAATTATATCCCATTTCTGAATTTTATGTATATTTCCTTATAATATTCTAAATGTTTTTATGTATTTTGTACAGCACTTTGGAACATTTGGTAATATAAAGTGCGTAATAAATAAAGTTGGATTGGAAGGATCTCAGTGACTGTCTGCTGGACTGCTGTTGAGTCAGCAGTCTTCCCTCTTTTTGTGTAGCATAACATAGCTTTTTTGTGTAAAGAATGTGTTATTGGTCTTATGTAATGTACAGTTTTTTTGTCATCCCTTTTTTTCTTGTCAACAATAATTATAAAAATTAAAAGAAGTAAACTATTGAAATACATTGCTGAGTTTAAAGCGTCAACATATATGTTAAGATTTTGAACTGAATTAATAAAATACTGTGAATAAAATCAATGATACCCAATTTACTGAGATGAAATACCCATGGATCAATAGTTTCTCTCACTGAGCTGTTGAGCACAATGTGGCTGTGGACACCATTCTCTTGACAGAAAATAGACTTGATTCTACACTGTCCACTTCACATGTAAAATCTGATACTTACCGGCTGATGTAATAGAAATCAATGATTTCAATTTAAGTATTTCTGAAGTTTAATTAGTGTTTTAAAAGGAAGTTTCCATTTCTGGTTTCCAGAGAGCAGAGTGTAATCACCTCCAGTTTCTATTTTGACACAATGGAACAAAATATAATGGAGCGAGCTATACAATATCTGAATTAAGAGAGCTAGGAAGGTTGTTCTAACTTGCTGAAGCCTCAGAGTCTACTGTCATAAACCACCCAACTGGTGGGAGAAATTAATTTCCAAGATAAAAGCTGTTTTGTTTCAATAGCATAAATGATAAAAGGGGAAAATACAATCATGCCTAAAAAGATTTTACATACTTACTAGGTCAAAAGAAATGTGAAAATCAAGGCTGAATTAAAGTGATGATTATTTTTTCTAAAAGTTGTAGACCTAAAAACTAGTGGATTCTTGGATTTGTAAGAGTTTGCCTTATTTGTACCCCATCTTAAATGTGTTTAGATGTGTTTTTAATAATTCTGCTTCACTATAACTCTCCCTTGTGTCAGCTAACAAAACCCTCCACTGTGGGTAAAGTGATTTGTTCAATTCTTTATGAGCTCTGGGAGGGAATGTAGATTGCTGGAGACTATAGGCTTATGATAAATGGAATGGACTGAATGCATTTCCATTTAGAAGAGACAGATTCAAACAGACAATTCAATAACATAAACCCTCGGAGACAAGCTTCGGTGGAAACCAAGCCTGCATTAATAGAGCAGATTGGCGTCCTTGAAGTAATTATAAAGACACACAATTGTAATGGTCATACCTGAGCATCATGAAGTGATAAGGAGACGTGGAATAAGCTGATAGGATGGAAATGCGTTCTTCAAGGTTACACAAAAACATTAAGTAAAAGGCCTGAAGAGGGAGTGAAAAGTGAATGTAGGTAAGCAGACTTGAAAGGAATCTGAGATAATCAAGGTGAACCTCAATGTGGAGAGTGGAATATAATTGCTTGTCATTAAAATACAATTGAATGCCAAATCATAAGCACGCATTGTTGATAAGTGAACTCAGCGCATGTGGTCCTGTTTAATGGCTCCTGTGACACTGATAAAATGTGTGATGTTCACAAAGAATTAATTAGCACATTTAGCTTAAGGCCATGTTAGAAAAAGAGATGGAAGGAGAAAAATAAACCACCATAAAACTGCTTATTCTGTCTCTGAACAATATTTATATGCTTTTCAAAGAATCACATTTAAACACCAGCTCAATTTAATAAAGTTTTAGTACTTATCGCCAACTGCCCTGAAAGGAAAATTCCTCCACTGGAGAGAACCTGCTGTTTTTGCTTTTTAATACCTAATTTATCAACTAATAAGGAGAAGAAACTAAAATGTTAATCAAAACTATATTTAAAAAAAAAACATTTAAAGTGTAGCACAGAGTGGGACATTATCTAGGCTTTAGATCTAGGCTTTTGATCTGTGTATCTGAGGACAAACAAGCTATTTTCTGTCACCTAATAACTATATGTTGATTGTTTAGCAATCATCATACACTGTTTTATGGCCTGGCATCCTGACACAATAAAACATTTCCAGCAGTAAGACATGAGTTCACTTTGTAAATATTAATAATCACATTATTGGCTAATATTGCTGTCTTATAAGGTTCTATAATTTCAGTGGCTGTTTAAAAAAAATTGATTGTTTAGGATTGTTTATTTTGTGAGGTTGTGAAAAAATTATCACAAGCAGTTGAAATCTTACCTGCAGCATTCAACTCTCAAGGTGTCGTCATTGATTATTAATACTGATTACTTGATTTTGCAAGCTAAAGTTAATGGCTAGTCTAAGAAAAGGGCAAGACCGAAGTGGACTTCTACAATCCTGAAACAAAAAAAACAAACCATCATAGTGATGCCCTGGTAATCTCGAGTCTCAGTTGTGCCCTGCACAGATTTAACAATTGATGTTCCCCATATTGCAAAGCAGCCTCAAAACAGACTCTCTATCATGTTTCATAAATATATCATGAATATTTCTTTAAAGTTTTTTTCTTCTGAAAACAGAAAGCTAATGTGACTCTCCCAAAAGCTCCAGCTTATTCTTATCACTCCATAGGATATTTTCACATAAACCATACAGCTTTTCAACATTCATCCTGGTGAATTCTAGTCTGGCTTTTGGTGTTTTTCCCATCAACAACGTAATCCTCCCGGGTTAGTACAACATGTGATGGATAATCGTATCAGAAAGGAACATACCTCAATGTTGGAGTTCATCTTGAATTGTTTTGGACGGTTTCTTTTGCTACTTTTTCTAACATCCATATTGTGTCTGTCAGATCAACCTGGGTTGCTTTCTCCTTCTGTTTTCATTCTGTGAGTTTGGGAAAGGTTCATTGAACCTTATCCACATTAATATTGGTGGTTTTGGTGTGAGATCAATTGTATTTGAATCTCTTAAAAAGGTAGAAGCTGCAATGAGCTTTTTAATGTTCAATTGTGTATAGAGAGCTGTTTTTTTCTTAAGAACCTGGTTTGCAGTTATGTCCCAAATATGTACATATTTGGTGCTACCACCAAAAAAATAAATAAAATAAAATAGTAAAAAAAAAATGTGAAAATACTATGGCTGTTGTTTCTGCCTGTATGTATTATTTGTGTACATCCTAAGCCGGTGTCTGTCTCAAAAACATGTTTTTTTCACCACGGTATCTATAAAGAGTCTTCAATAGAAAAGGAATCAAGATGAAAGTGGCTGAATAATCCAAATCTAACACAACCACTGAATGCCCTTCATTTGTGATATTTTTAATGTATCCTTTGACAAGTGAAAGCCCACAGAAGGAAACCCTTACCCTGTACTGCAGTCAACCAACAACCAAAGAATAAAAGTCAGCTTCTGAGAAGAGTTAACACCACTGCCAAGAACAGGTATAATTTTAGGTTTAAAGGTATATATTCTATTATAATTTATCAAGGAAATAGCATTCTAATGGGTTAAATTTGGGTTCATTCTAATTAAAAGGTTTTTGGCCTTTGACTTTCATTTATGTCATTGAAACATTCTTACCTCAATGCTGTGTCCTTCTTTTCATTTCTTAGGGGCTGCAATTGTCCTTGATTTTGTGGAAGGAGGCTTGGGGGGAGGACTCACTGGAACTTGAAATAGGAGTAGGTTGAGTTGGTCTTTGACCATGTTAAGCTGTCGGTTTTCCACGAGCTGTAACAGCAGGGTCGGCTCGATCAAGATTTATTTATTAGTTCTTTGATATTGCCAATAGATGGCTCTACGGCTGTTTATTTCAGCTCATTGCGCCTGGTGCTGGGGTTCAAAAAGGCTCAAGAAGGACTATCAAAACACTGTCTGGATGGAGGCTTGGAGTATATAGCCCTATTTTACCATAATCAACTGGAATTTGGTGTTTTTGGTATAGAAATGTTACATGGCTATATACCTTCAAAGGAAAAAAAATAAGAAAGTGGTTATATTTTATGATTTTTAATGACACACTTTTGCATGAGATATTAGTCTTGCATCCCAGACCATATTATTGACACACAGCAAAAACAAATGCGACTTAAAAGTCTAGCACAACATGCTGTAAATGAACTCTGAGATTTCAAACCACAGAAAACACCAGAGCAACATCCAGTTAGATTTCATTTCTACATCAATTTTTCACCTGTAAAAGTGGAGTTGACATAGCAGCTAAATATACTAGGATAAGCAATCAAAGGTGATTTCTTTAGCTCATACTACAAATTTGTGAAAGATTAAGACATAGCTATAATTATATAATCATATTGAAGGGGTAGATGGTGATATTTCTACATGTTTTAAACAGTATTTTCTTTGTAAGAGACCATTATTAAACATGTATCTATGCTAGGCCGCAAGACACAAACCCAGTTCACTCAAAACATTGTGATTGATAGAAATTTTAAACAGTATCCATCGTCTTTTTTTCAGAGCTCCTAAGACAGGTCTTTCCTTTGTTTTGTTAATAAACATCTTTATTTGTCATTACAACTTTTCTTACAGTCCAATGATTGTCCTCTGCATTTAACCCATACCTTTTGGGAGTAGTGAGTAGCCACTGTGCACTGGAGCTTTCTGGGGCTAAGAGAGGTTGCTCTAAAGTTGGCTACCACTCCCTGGTTCCTCAGTGGTGTCCAGAGTCCAGGACAAAGGGCCATGGTCTTGCATGTTTTAGACATCATCCTGGGTCAACACACCTAAATCTAATTACTGATTCATTACCAGGCTTCTGGAGAACTTGAAGACATGTTGTAGAGGCAACTTGCCCTATTAAATGAGCTGTATTTGAATAAGGACACACCTAAAACCCAGAGGACTGTTAAAGACTGGAGTTGGACACCCCTGCTGATTCATGTTCACTTGGGGGCTACCAAACTACATATTTGTTTCCTTTAAATTGGCTGAAAAGCTGAGTAGAAGCATGAAGAGTCTTGTGGTATTACTCTTTTTACTATTTTATTTGTTTACTCCGTTACACATTAAAGGCATGCAGGCATAGTAAATAAAAAGTTTTATATTTATTTGAACAATTTGCTAGAGAAAATCTGCATTGTACTAACAAGCATGCTTGGTATTAGTAGTTTAGTATTATTAAAATCTTAGACATCCGTTTTACATGCAACTGAGGGGAACTTGGATTCACAGAATATCCAATGCTCTGCAATCAAGACAAACAACGACACAGACCCTAAAGCAGCTGAAAACAAGGACACAGCACAACAGAGGGTGAATTCCTCCACAGTTTGCTTTTTCACGGCTCAGGGCTCAGGCAAAGATCTGTGGAAAGTATTAGGATCTAAAACTGAGCCAATTACGAGAGAAAAACACAGCCGTTGGTCAGCCTTCCTTAGTCCTTTTCTGGTTAGCTGTTGATGACTGTGACTTGCTTCAATCTTTCTCCATCCTGGAGGCCCGACTGGCTGAGCCTAGTCCAAGGACGGCATTGTGAAGAGTTACAGCAGCAATAAAAAGCCAAACTGACTGACTCATGTTGTTTATAAAAGATTCTATGCAGCATTGGGTGTGAGGAGGTGGACCTCTTTGTTTGTGTGTGTGTGTGTGTGTGTGTGTGTGTTTGTGAGTGTGTGTGTTCTTGTACTTGCAGCTGAACGAGAAAATATTTTGCTAATTTTACTAGTAAAGTGAGGACTTTGATGTAAAGTGAGGACCTTTTTTGTGTTAGGTTTAGCACTAAAGTATCAGTAAGGGTCAGGTTTAGTAAAGGTTAGGATCAAGGTTAAGGCCTGAAAAGGCTTGAAAATGAATGGAAGTCAAGGGACGGTCCTCACTTTGTATTTTAAACAAGGATGTGTGTGTGTGTGTTTAATCTCTGGCAGCTATTTTATGTAAATATATTCATATTCATATATATATCCTTCCAGCTGAAGGGGTGTTTCAGGGCTCTTTTCTCTGTATAGGTGGTTTGATCTGGAAGGTGGAGGCAATTTTATCTGATTGGATTCAGATAAAAGGCCTTGCTAAATGGGTACGCGCCAGTTTTATTCTGTTCCGTGGAGTCTTGTTCAGAGCTGTCAACACTGGATTAAAATGGTAGCAGTGTCTTAGATAGAAAAGCCATTGTATTGATGACAGATATCGTGAACATGTAAAACATGGTTCAACCATGCAATGACAGCCATGACTTAGACATGGCCTTATAGAGCTATTTATACACCAAGCAAAATATAAAACATAAGTAATAGTAAGTAAATTATGTTTAATAATAATTATATACTCAAATACATCATGCAGTTGCTATGAGAAATAAAATTAAAATAAAATACCAAAACATTAAAAAAGGATTTGAAGTTCTTCATGGGCTCACCCAACATATCTAACGCTGCTGCTTAAACCACAAATTAATTTTTCATAAAATGTGTCATTTTAAAGGAAATTAACACACTTTCCAAGATGTATTGCCAAGAAGCATGCTTATAACAAAAACAAACCAAAAACAAAGGTTTTTAGCTTTTGTGCTGATTTTAATTATAAACTTGGATGAAAAGGTATAGCCAGTGGACAGATACATGTGTTTTTTTTTTTTTTAAACACCCAAACTGCAGTTTCTTTTGGATCTTTAGAGAGCCCCTTTCTCTGCGAAGAGTCTTTTTATACAAAAATAGACTGTTTTCCCAGAAAAGGTAGAATTCCACTAGATATGCAGAGGACCATTTTCTCTCCAATTTCCTAACGTTGTGCTTCAAAGAATGTAACAACGTATATTAGTACCAGAAATAGTCCTGGTACAAATATTTTTTTATCTTATGACTAACTAATTATTAGGGATCCCATGGTTGTGAAAGAAAATTCCAGGTCTGGAAATAGTTAAAAATTAACATAAAGTTTAGTGAAAGCTTTATACTGTTAATTGGTTATGTTTTCGCTCCTACTTCTTTTGTCCACTTCATCTCCTGCACGGTGGCCCAGTGTGCTTAAAGTACTTCTTGATTCTGAGATCATACTAAGTTCTTATATATTAGAAAGTTCATATATTATTATGACCCGAGGAATTAAAAAAAAAAAAAAAAAAATTTCGATGACAAAGTGGATTTTTAAGGCTTTTTAGCGCAAGGCTCATAAAAAATGTTGCACCGGGTGTCACGTGACTGATGACATCATTTGTTGAGAAGCGTTGATCTGTTGACATTGCAACAAGTAACATCCTGGTTACAAACTCGCTTTCTCAAACACAAATAGACAGATTAAACATGGCTAAAAAGTGTGTGGCTTATGGTTGGTCAAATACCATTAAGGATAATGTCTCCTTACACACATTTCCGAACCCGAAAAGTTCTGGAGGTAAGAAAATCCTCGCTGAATGGAATCGCCAAATAGCCGGTAGCCTCTAAACTTTAATTTCAGACGCAGCGTTGCCTCATGAGTCCTGAGCGGAGTGTTTCTCCCACTCCAGCCGCGACAATCCCTGAGCGGCCTGAGCCCAGAGAAGCGCTCAATCAGAGCCCACCGAGCTCTCTGCTGATGTCTCCTTCTCTCCTCCTCACTCATCGCGCAGGGGGAGCGTAGAAATCTGGCTGTTGCTGTGAAGCACGACCCTGCTACCCCACAGAACCCTGAGGCGTTTAAAGCCGTGGTGTGGATAGACCCACAGCCCTTTTGGTTCGAAACCCCCCTCCCCCCAGTGAATATGAGCGCCATGGCGCAACAGATAAATGCGCATCCGCTCAAAGAGCGCTCACGTCCGGATTATTAAGCAAAATTCCGGGAACACATAATGCTGAGACACTGGTTTGTGCTGAATGTACATCTTTTTCTTTTATGTGCTGTTTTGGCGAATTTCAGCCATCATAAATGATGCAAGGCAATTGGGCTTCGACGAGATGTTTCCGTGTTTACATCCGAACTGTAAGCCAGAACCGCGATTCCAATTATACACCAGCAACCCATTTTGTTTATTCTCCTAAAATGTTTTTCTCAGACTTACCCGAATCGTAATAGACGCTTGCGCTGTCTTTCGTGTTAAAATCATCACTTTGTGAATCCGCATTTGAACTTGTCGTTGTGTACTCCATTGTACTCTCTGTAGCGTAGCCTGAGCTGCGCCTACAAACTACGTCATCGTACCACTTGACCCAAATTGTGGATTTTCAGCCTAGTGGTCACCGAGGGAAAATGTTCAGTCCTTAAAAAAACCTTTAACGGCGCAATCACGATCTTAACGCCACATTTTTTGAAAATATGGTCACTAATGCATGTATTTCCGAGTTGGTTAATCTCAGAACCAAGAAGTACTTTAACCATACATTTCAGTAAGCTAGTCAAATTTCTGGTATACATTTCAGTACAAATTATGTCCGACGGAGTATGTCTAAAAAACTTCTGGTCATATTTTGTAGGATTCAAAGCGGCATGTTTTTCTGGCAATTCTGGCCCACAATCCCCTATATTAGGAACCTACCTAAAATTTATACTACAGCGAAAAGAAAAACAAAAATCCTGTGCTGGTCATAGTCTCTATCTTATGAGCTGCTTCTTTATCTGCGCATCTGTCGATTTTGAGAATCTTTCAGCCATCTTGAATATCAGGGGAACAAGTGTGGTGCTGTTGTTTATTTTCTCTTTTGAGTGACAGTGCCCCTCAGGCTTAATTTTATTCATCCCACTTTTTTTAACACTAACACCTACTCCGATCCCTGTCCCACTCAGAAGTTGTCAAGAAACTCCTAGTGATTGAGAGGTCCAGTGGCTCTTGTGCTTGACAATCTTAGCTAAACAAGTTTGCATCATGTTAACATAACTGTCAACCTAATTTAAACAACTGCCTTGATTAGATTGTCAATCAAAAGACACAAAACTGGTTAACATCTTTGCTCAATAGTGTTAAGAATTATTTTCTTTGCAGATGGTGAAGTTCTGAAACCAAACGCATGTACTAATGCTGATTTCACATGGCAAGATAATTATCCTGATTTTTGCCCCAACCTTTCCCTTCCGACATGTCCTAATTATCGGGATGTCTCTTAAGATAACGTTAAGAGATATTCCTGCCATATGTTAAGAGTGATCTAGACTGCTTTTTCACTATTAAACCCTGAAAATCTCAAGACAAAGGTTTTTGATATCCTGGAAAGCCAATCTAAATTCAATGTCAAGTTACTGTTCAGTATAATTCACTGATCTGGTTAAAGGGCTGCCCATAATCTCTGTGTAAATTAGATGACATCTTCTAAACCCAAAACAAGATGAGCAGGGTTTAAGCACAGGGTGGTGCATATGTGATAAAAAGGCCACATGAATCAATTTACTTTTGTTATTGCTATCAGAAAACAGCTGCCACTAAACATCTGACTGTTATCTAACAGCTAAAAGGCCATATTTCTGTGATATGTAGAGACACATGGATGAATAAAAGCAACATCTCTGCTGTTGGACTCTAAAGCTAAAGCAATAAAGTATTTATAACAACACTGACACAATGACCAGTCTGGCACATTTTCTTTACTTCTCATCAAACGCACAACTGGACAAGCAACGTTTGTACTGTCTACCTCAATCTGCTGACATTTCTTTGTTTGTGTCAGCCTGCAGTCAAAGTGCACACAGCTTTCATTCGCTGCCTGTCAGCATATCAAACTCAGTTACTCCCTGCAAAGTCAGATACTTATGCTTCCACTGAAAAAGCAATTTCACACCAATTAAAAGCTGCAACAACAGAATACTCAAACCAGTTTTGCAGAGCAGCCTGCAGTCTTGACAACGTGATACGAGTTCTGTCGTTAGCTAAGTATGATGATCATAACAGCTATGTCAGTTTTTTTCATGAAAAGAAGTTGTATAAGGGGAAGGAGCAGCATGCAGTCACGCTAGAGAGGGAAGATGCATGTTTTAGGAAGTGTCAATAGAATAGAGAGTGTTCTGGTAAGTGCAAGAGGAAATAAACAAAAAAATGTCTCACTGAGATAATTAAATGTGCACAACACCTGTCTCCACCCACTGTGCTTTAGATTACATTTCTTATAAACTAAGTTATCATCATGAATGAATTTACCATCTCTCTCCTCCCAAAAAAGAAAACAACAAAACATAAAACACACCTAAACCGCCTATAAAATGCATACTCAAATTAAACTAGATGCAGTTCTTCATCCTTTTGGAACAGATGAAGGCTGATCTCTTTATAAATTAATATTGAAATTGGATGACACAGAAATGTTGCGTTTTTCACTTATCTGGATTTATTTTTAGTTTTTATTATGTAACTGTACATGGAAGGTTCAAAAGGCTGTTGGTCCCAAATCCTTTAACATACAGACTAAAAACTAAAAAGAAGTCTTGTACCTTTTGGCACAGGTAAGCAAGGCACCTCTTCCCCTATGTAAGCACAACAATTCCCATCAGGACGACAGTGGCGCAGAAGTTAGGGAGTTTGTCCTGAAATTAGCGGGTTGCTAGTTTGATCCCCTGCTCTGACAGTCTCTGTCGTTGTGTCCTTGGGCAAGACACTTCACCTGAATTGCCTGCTGGTGGTGGTCAGAGGGCCCAGTGGTGATGATGTATGGCAGCCACGCCTCTGTCAGTCTGCCCCAGGGCAGCTGTGACTACTAACATAGCTCACCACAGTCAGGGTAAGAATGTGTGTGTGAACGGGTCAATGACTGATTGTGGTGTAAAGTGCATTGGAGATGCTGGACTAGTTAAAGCGCTGTACAAGTACAAGCCATTTACCATTTTACCATGTGCTCAAAGACATATTTATTCATAGTATTTCCCAGCTAACTAACACATAAATAAACCAGAGCTGTATATATGTAATGAACCTTAGGAGTCGGACCCGGTAATTAACACAACACCAAGAGCACGTTTCAGGTATTTTATTAAAAATGTAGCTGAAATGAAATCTGGGAGCAGGACTAGCAGCACTGCAATGGACAGAAGCAGGTTAGTGGCTGGGAGTTTGCAAGGAGAAATATAGCTGTACTGGAATAGTCACTAACCTTAACTAGATCCATGAAGAGCGTTGAATCCACTGCTGAGTCGTTTCTCCTGAAGGGGCAGGCGATGTGGGAAAACACAGAGGCAGTCCAAGATCATGCATGGGAATCGAAAGAAAGCAGAGGCACAACAGGGTAAATCCAACAGATCCAATTCAAGTCCGTTTCCAAAATTCTGAATACAATTTCCGACAGTCAAAGGTACAAAGAGGGCTGAGCTGAGAGAAAGTCGAGAGGCAAGCACGGGTCGATGTCCAGAAACTGAGAAAAATAGGAGTAACCGACAAGAACAAGGCAACAGGCAGGAATCCAAAAACGATCAATAGTTGAACACAGGCAGGCAGGCTACGAATGCTTGAAGGTCTACTCACACAGGGGTTTTTGAGAATCTGGCACTGGCACAGAATGAGGTAGGCTTAAATAGTGTCAAATGCAGGTGCCAGCAATCATAGCCAGAGCGGGTACCACACAGAAGGCTGAGACAGACAACAGAAAAGTAATCACAGCAAAAGCTGTGATCATTACAATATAAAGGTTTCTACTGACTAGTCAAGGATAAATTTCTCTACTCCTAAGTTTTCCTTCACAGAGTCAGCAACCATTGGCCTCTTTGCTCTGGTCCCCTCTGAAAAATTGCTCTCCTTTCCCTGCCTGCCATGGCAATAGTTTACCTACTCTTAATTAACCTTTTTTGTTGTGATTTCTTTGAGAAAGCACTCCTAAAGTCCTTCGGTAATGCTCTATGCACAATTTCTCACCAACGGTGCAAAAAACAGTTTAATTCACAGATCTTCAAAGCCGGTTTCGAGTTCGACATGCCGTACTGTTAGAGATCATGAGATTACAGAGACTGAACTGCAAAGTTGGTTGCCATGGAAATTACAGATAAACGGACTCTGGAGGCACAGAGTCTGACATACTTGGATTGGAAAGAATGATTAGGGGAAGATGTGTCAGCAAGGACACATCTGCATTACAGCATGATCTTCTCCACCAATGTGATGAACAGAACACTGATATCATACTGGGCACGCCCCTGAATGGGTGTACACAATGGGTCTTATTTAATGTTTGTGTGAGAGAATAAACGGGGCTCTGGCACTGGTTGCAATGATGAGTGTGAGAGTCCACTACTGAAGCTGTAAACATCCCTTTGCCTTTTGGATTAAATATGGTAAAATATAGTTACGGTTTAAATAATAATTTTATTACTACAGAAGTCTACAATAATAACGCCACACTATCAGATAAAAGAACTTGGGGTGATCGCAAACAGGTAGATTATTTAACAGTACTGTCAAGTTAAACCAGTAAGAGGCAAGTTTGACAGTTTCTAATGTTCATCAGCCTGGAGTGCTTTTAACATAATATCAAGTACTCCATGGCTTTTTCCCTCCTCAAGCCAAACACCTCATCTAGAAATAACCCTGCTCACCTGGGCTTCACAGAAGGATTGCAGAGCAAACAAAGAACTCCAGCTCCTAGCCATAACAAAAGACACCGCTGGTAGGAGATAATGAGTATATTTGTGGATCCAAATGTAAAGTATAATTTACATGATTCATATTTTTGTGCATTAAAACCAAGGGAAATTATGTTTGAAAGTATGTGTCAAATGTTTGAGATTATGGACATGGTGGTATGCATTGCTTGCAATATGCAGTTTATTGTTTGTTGATTTGATTTGATTTAATTTTCATTTAAGTTTTAAAAGCTGGTTGAAAATGTAAAACATTCAAGGGAATTCATTGTCATTTCTGTCAAAACATGCATTTTATCTTTGTAGGTTATCAGTTGTCCCAGCATCTTTCTGGTTGTGCCTAGACCTTTTAAGTTTGGGCAAGAGCTGGAGAATCTAAAGAAAACTTGACAGGTACATTATTATGACAAGAATTCAATTGGCTACATTCTTGTAGCATCATAATCTGCATCAAAGCTGATTGCCCAGAGCTCTGTGAGTGAGATGAGGTTCAACTTGTATCACATCAGGTGATGATTGGATCTGGAGTCACTATGAGACGCCTCAGTTAGTCAAGATAGGTGTCAATCAAAAGAACAGAAACTGGTTAACATTTTTGCACAGTATTGTTAAGAATTACCATGTGTTAAGAGTGATCCAGACTGCTTGGAAGGATGTTGGGACTGCTCCGACATCAAATCAGGGAGATTCAACATGTTGTATAGTCTTGACCAACAGTCTAACATCGGTCTAGAGTAACTAGAGTACCTAGTTATCCAGGTCATCGCAACTGCAAACAGGCTTTAATTGAAAGCAACCAGATTTTTGTTCAGTTCTTTCTGAAGACCTGTCGACACCTAACCAGAAGTCTTTGTTAATTCTGGTGGTTTGCACTTGAGCAACCTGTAGTTGATGCACAGCTGTTTTAAAGGACATCGAAGCACATCCTCCTATACACATTCTAAGTCAGATGCAAATCAATGACCCACCCTTCAATGTCCTGGGTTGGTAGAAGCTATTGGTTGATGTGAGTGGAGTACTTGGTCAACTGAATCATGATGGGACTGCTGAATGCCCACTTCAAATATAATGCCACAGAAAAGTATAGCCATTACATCCTTCAGTAAAGACAATTTTGCCAGCAGATAAAGGCAGATGCACAGTGGTACTTAACACAACCGATTACCATGAGAAAATAACGCATCTACTGATGGACAGTAACACATACGATACCCTAAAAAAGGTACCTATCCAATAACTACACAAAGAAAATAACTGACTCTCTACAAAAACTGGAAAAACAGAAAGTGATGAATCGCTCCCACTACTGTCAGCTGTACCCAGGCGAGGCCATTCCATGCATACATGGACTTCCAAAAATACACAAAGAAGGGGTGCCTCTCAGGCCCATTGACAGCAGCATTAACTCGGTCACATACAACCTTACAAAACATCTTGCAACAATTTTGGTTGGAAACACTCCACATTACATACAAATCTCCACAGACTTAATTTCCAAAGTCCGACACCAGAGGGAAACCATTGTTTCCTTTGATGTCACCTCTCTTTTCACCTGCATTCCTACATCAGAGGCAGTGAACACTGTCAGGATTCAGTTGGAACATGATGAATCGCTAAAACACAGAACCAATTTAACAGCAAACCAGATTTGTGACTTGTCGGACCTCTGTCTCTCAACCACATATTTCAAGAACAGAGACAACTTTTACTGACAGAAACATGGGTATGCCATGGGCTCCCCAGTGTCACCCATTGTAGCCGATTTGTACATGGAGGAGGTTGAGAGCAGGGGACGTAGTGCTTACAAGGGAACACCACCAACTCACTGGTTAAGATACTGTCATGATTTGTCGTGGATGAACCCAGAACACAGCACACACACATACAGAGCTGGTTTCCAGAGTTTATTGAAGCAGCAAGAAGTGGATGATGAAAGCCAGAGTCATTTACCAGACGGCGGTTGCAGGGATGCAGGAACTGGCAGACGGGAACAGATAGGAACAGGACCAGGACACGAGCAGAACCAGGACTGGAGACGAACTGGTGACTATGGACAAACTGAGGTGAGTTTTTATAGAGGTGTGAGCAGGTAAAACGAGTCCATGGTTGATTGCAGCCTGACAAGTGTTCCCAATCAGGCCTGCACTGGGGAATGAGCAAGAACTGTTCCCCCCTCCTCAAGGTCGCTTCCAGACAACCAATAGCCTCCTTGCATGGGCGGGTGGAGGGGGGTATCCGGATGGCGGGCAAAAAACAAAACAAAAAGCTGGAATCCATCGAGCGCAGGAATCTCACGGGCATCGCAACAGCAACCCAGGGGAGATGAATCCAGAGACCTGCCAGCTCCTGCACCAAGCTGTGTGTGTGACTGAGTTTATCCTTTGACCAGTTTGTTCTGTCAAGATTTGTCTTGGATGAACCCAGAACACAGCGCGCACACACACACAGAGCTGGTTTCCAGAGTTTATTATAGCAGCGAGAAGTGGATGATGAAAGCCAGAGTCATTTATCAGACGGAGGTTGCAGGGATGCAGGAACTGGCAGACGGGAACAGGACCGGGACACGAGCAGGAACAGGACAGGCATGATGTTCAGAGGACTGGAGACAAACCGGTGACTATGGACAAACGAGGTTCTTATAGAGGTGTGAGCCGGTGGAACGAGTCCATGGTTGATTGCAGCCGGACAGGTGTTTCCAATCAGGGCTGCACTGGGGAAGGAGCAAAAACTGTTCAGAATGCAGCCTTCAGGCTGCATCATGAAAGATTCGTGGATGACACTTGGGTCAAATTCCAAACCAAAGACGTTGAGGCATTTACCAACCACATCAACTCAGTGTACAGCAACATAAGGTTTACCAGAGAGGATGCCAAGAACAACAAGTTGCCTTTTCTGGATTATGAGGTACACATTGAGTAAGATGGGGGTCTCAAAACTGAGGTTTACCAGAAGCCCACACACACAGACCAATATCTGTATTTTGATTCACATCACCCACTGGAGCACAAACTCTCTGTTATCAGAACTCTGAGTTACCAGGCTGACAACATTCCCTCTGCCACAGAGGAGAAACGAAAAGAACACAAGCACACCAGGAAATCACTGCAAGCTTTTGGTTACCCAGAATGGGCATTTGTCAAATCAGCCAAAAAGGCTGGCAGTAGAAAACAGTACAGCATTGAACACAGAGGAGAGAACATAGAGACGCAAGAACATTGTCATTTCATATGTGTCAGGAGTTTCTGAGAAACTCAGGAGAGTTTTCTCCCAACACAACACGCCAGTAAATTTCAAACCCAATAACACTCTCAGACAAAAACTGGTTCCTGCCAAAGACAGAACACCTGAACCACAGCTGAGCGCCATTGTGTATGAGATCCAATGCAGCAAGGACTGCTCAGACTCCTACATTGGAGAAACTAAACAACAGCTACATAAACACATGGCACAGCAGAGGAGGGCCAGCAGCTTGGGGCAATATTCAGCAGTCCACTTTTATCTCAAGACCAAAGGGCACTCTCTTGATGACAATGATGTCCAGATTTTGGACAGGGAGACCAGATGGAGTGAAAGAAGCCATTTTGGTCAAAAGAGAAAAGCCATCACTTGACAGAGGGGGAGGATTGCGTTTCTGACTCCCCAGTGTTTACAGCTCAGTCCTCCACCACATTCCAAAGAGATTACATCAGCAGTCTCATCATGATTCACGTGGCCAAGTACTCCACACACACTAAGCAATAGATAGCCTCTAACGACCCAGGACAGTGGCAGGTGGGTCATTGATTTGCATCTGACTTAGACTGCACCTAAGAGGATAGGCCTCCATGTCCTTAAAAACAGCAGTGCGAGCCACCAGAATTAAGAAAGACTCCTGGATAGTTGTCGAAACATCTTCAGAAATAACTGAACGAAAGTCTTTTTGCCTTCGATTTAAGCCTGTTTGCTGTAGCATGTGGAGTGTTCCCAGAGGACAAATGAGCATGGCACCTGTTATGTGTGAAGTGTAGCCAATCAGAAAGTGAAGTGAGGAAAACATGGAGCAACCCCCCCACCCACCACTCACACATGCACACACCAACTCACCTCTAGTGAGCAAACGTAGAGCCCCTGTTCACACTGTCTCCACTCCTTTCACCTGTGCCTTTTCTTTTTGTAATGTTTTTTTCTCTCTGTTTAAATTAGTTCATCTATTATCATTGTTCTTCCTTCTCTAGGTTTGTTTTGGCGATTGGCAACTAACTTAAAGGAGAATTACAGCCACCTACTGTTCCGTACCATGCTGTTGGCCATGTTTATTTACCTTGAACTCAAGTTTGATCCCGAGAGGTTTTGCACAATTTCCTGTCTGACATCTGAATGTTCCTGAGTGAAATCTATTTGTGTGTGGTGTGTTGTGCTTGCCATTTGACCCGACACCACACACTGTACGGGCAAAACTGTTATATATACACAAGGTAGGAGATGGTATTATTGCTTTTATCACAATTAAGAAAGTAGGGAACAGTCAGGTACTGATTATCAAATCTATTTGGTTGAATATCAGAAAAGGGAGAAAGGCATAACAGATATCAGAGAGAATGACAACATGAATACAACCACAACACTTTTATCTGTTTTTAGATGTATAAAAATGTTCCTCCTTATGTCAGAAACCACTTGAAGTTATAGCTCTTTATAGAAAGGCATTCACTGTCTGTTGTCGGCAGCTGATTTGTAACAAACTCTTTTTGCCGTTTTCTGTCGGTCTTTGTATTTTTATATATTTGTATATTGCCGGTAGGCCATCTAATTTCCTGTCAGTTCCCTTTTCCATACTTGTATTATTACTTCTCCTGTTTATTGGCCTGCTGAGTGTGGAGCAAAAGAAGAATTTCATTACACGGAGAAACATCTTTGACTTTGTAAATGACAGTAAACATGAAATTGGAACTGAAAAGTGTTCACATCTTTTGCACTTCTTTATTAAACAGATTTTTCACAAGTCACCTACTTAGTAAAAACATTCCACTTCCACGTGATCTTTGATCACAAAAGAAAATCTCTGGTCACGAGTTTAAACAGGTGTTCTTTAGTTGGTAAATGTCACAGAACTGTCAACCTTCAAGTTGTGCCAACAAACCATAAAACGTCAACATACGATAAATACAGTATCAAGCATTGTCAGATATTTTCTGGGGAAATCTTCTACTTTTTTGTGGCTGTGACAGGTATTTGATCATCATCATCTTCTTTGGCTCAGCAATAAGATATTTAATGTAAAGACCCATAACATGTTGTCCATTTGATGATGCAATTATATTTCTGATGGACATTTCTGAATGAGATTCTGCAACTGCAGCAAATTATGTAGTCTGACATCTTACAGCATTCAGGATTTAAAAATTACATAGGTGGGAACATCCAGCATAAGCAGAGCTCTGCTAATGAGCTCATATTGCAGTCAGGTGTGTTGAAGTAGAGACATATCTAAAAGTTGCAGGACACAGGCCCTTGAGGCCTGGAGTTTGAGCTGACTATTTTATAAATTAGCCCCTGTCTATACTGTGGAGCTGGAAATGCAAATAGTTGGAACTAATCTCTCTAAAGGCTTTTTACTTATTGAACCTAGATTACCCACCTCTGAAAGATTACACCCTTGCAGTGTGATATACTTAAGGCCTATATGTTTTTTTTTTAATTGCACAGTGTGACAGACGTTTAATCAATAAAATTTGTATGTGTTTATTAGCCCAGTCGGAGTTCAGACCTAAATTCAATTGAGGTAGGACATGAAAATTGAGTTTTATAAATTTCCTCCACCCAACCTAATTGTTCAGGCTATTTAGGGTCTAGATATTTAATGCTAGAGCACAAAATCTTACCCAAAGGACTTGCAATTGTAATCAAACAGAAAGGATGTACTAAGTCTTAATTAATGGTGGCTAAATACAAATGTATGCCTCAGTTTTCAGGTAGAAAAGTATTTAAATCGTACCTCACATTCCTTCCATTTCACAATTATGCACTTCTTTATGTTGGTATGTCACGTCCGTCTGCAATGTGTCAGGCTAAGTCTGTATCATTGATACCGGGTGCCTCGGTTCCAATCCCGGTTGCATGAGGAAGGGCATCCAGCATGAAAAATCTGTCAAGTCTGTGTGCAATTTGTAGTGATTTGCTGTGGCAACCCCTGATTAAGTGAGTGTCCGAAGGACTCGCTAAGTTGATCTGTCACATAAAATGCATTAAGTCTGTGTTTGTGGAACGAAATTGGAAAAAGTTTAATGGTATGAATGTTTTTAGAAAGCACTGCACATGCTATATTCTAAAGCCCTTAGTTCGAATGTTAAAGTTGACCTATTGTGAAAAAATCACTTTCTGCATGTTGTCTTATTTACATTTGGATCTCTACTGCTTCTAAATACAGACCAAGTGCTAAAAAATATCTAGCTGTTTTTTGGCAAAAAGTAAATGTTTTGATGGTGTCTGAAAAATGAGCAGTTTCAAAAACCTCCTGGTAATTCTGCATAATCGGTGAGCACTGCCCCTCACTTAGCAACCTCAGCTGAGTCGAGCCTACCCAGTCATCTAACAAGGTTCCTAAGCGAAGCAAAAGTGTAACATACAAACATTTAACACTTGTAATATCGCATCTTACGTTGAAGTTATAAATATTGTTGGGATAAACCACCTATACAACTCAACAGTGGCATTATTACATACCAAAAAAATTTGCATATAATGGTATGTATGATGTTAATGTGCATTGAATCCATTAGGAACATTAGCGCTATTAGCTGTGCATATGCTTTCTATATGAGCATATGCTCATAGGACAACAGCTATAAATGTATGGCTTGGTAAATGGCTCAGCGCTTTGTCAAGTCTGACGACCCCAAAGTGCTTTACACTGGTCAGTCATTCACCCATTCATGCACCCATTCACACCCTGACGGTGGTGAGCTATGTTAGTAGACACAGCTGTCCTAGAGCAGACTGACAGAAGAGAGGCTGCACACAATACCACATGCTTGTGCTAAATCTCACAGCAGAAAATGAAAATAATTTAATAGCAATACTATTTTAACTCTTAAAGATGTACATGTGTGTCAGTTCTTCCTTAGTAGGACCACTACTCTGAAATAAAACATACTATACAGCTCTTATAAAAATAAAGATTTTTGTCTTTTTCATGTCTGTCCGTCTGTCCGTCTTCTTCCGCTTATCCGGGGTCGGGTCGCGGGGGTAGCAGCTTCAGTAGGGAGGCCCAGACGTCCCTCTCCTCAGCCACTTGGGCCAGCTCCTCAGGAGGAATCCCAAGGCGTTCCCAGGCCAGCCGGGAGACATAGTCCCTCCAGCGTGTCCTGGGTCTTCCCCTGGGCCTCCTCCCGGTGGGACGTGCCCGGAACACCTCACCAGGAAGGCGTCCAGGAGGCATCCTGACCAGATGCCCGAGCCACCTCAACTGGCTCCTCTCGACGTGGAGGAGCAGCGGCTCTACTCTGAGTCCTCCCCGAATGACTGAGCTCCTCACCTTATCTCTAAAGGAGAGCCCAGACACACTACGGAGAAAACTCATTTCAGCCGCTTGTATTCGGCATCTCGTTCTTTCGGTCACGACCCAAAGCTCGTGACCATAGATGAGGGTAGGAACGTAGATTGACCGGTAAATCGAGAGCTTGGCCTTTTGGCTCAGCTCTCTCTTCACCACAACGGATCGGTACAGTGCCCGCTTCACAGCAGACGCTGCACCAATCCGCCTGTCGATCTCCCGCTCCATCTTCCCCTCATTCGTGATCAAGACCCCAAGATACTTGAACTCCTCCACTAGGGGCAGCACATCCTCCCCAACCCGGAGAAGGCACTCTACCCATTTCCGGTTCAAGACCATTGGAGGCACTGATTTTCATCCCGGCCGCTTCGCACTCGGCTGCGAACCGCTCCAGTGAGAGCTGTAGATCACGCCCTGATGAAGCCAATAGGACCACGTCATCCGCGAATAGCAGAGACGCAATCCTAAGGCCACCAAAACGGATCCCCTCAACACCTTGGCTGCGCCTAGAAATTCTGTCCATAAAAGTTATGAACAGAATCGGTGTAAGTCGGTAAGCCGGCAGTAAGTCGGACTCTTTTTCATGTAATTGGGCTAAATCAATTGTATCGAAACCAAGTAATCTAAAAGAAATTATTACTGTAATTTGATTATATTAGTAAATCATGTAGCTTGTTGTAATCTCAGGTTTTGGACAGGCGTTATGTAGCCTCAGTGTGCACGTGTGATGTTGCAACATTGCCTATTAGCATCTTGTTTTTCCTAGATTATACTGATCTAAAACAATAAATATGCCTCCTCGGTGTATCTTACACAATTCAAGACAAATTGAATTGACAAAAAAAACACAACACTCTCAACACTCGCACTTCTAGGCAGTTGAGAAGATATAACAGTATTGTTTAACATTGCAGAAAAGTGGCTTTCAATGTACCTCTGGAACTCTCTCTGAATTAGCCCTGTAGGAATAAGCTACTTAATTACCATTCAGAAACTGTTGCATTTTTGCTGGTTGTGCAGGAGGCTCCACTTCTGGAGCTTCTGGGTCTGACTCAGGGTCAAAGATGTACTGTTGTGCCATTGTGCTGTTGTTTGCAGGCATTTTTTACGTGTATAAAGTACGAATGCAAGATGTCTTAAAAACATCTCATTCTGAAAGGAGTACGAATATGAGATGTCTTAAAAACATCTCATTCTGAAAGGAGCTAAAATAGGTGAAAATGGGGAGGTGAAATATCATTATCTGAGAATGATTCTTGTCAAAAAATTTAATGACCATGTTTTGTACAAACCACTGACCTATCCTAAATGCTAAAGGAAGCATAATAGAATAGAATGCTTGTAAAATAACTAATGACAGTGTAGTATGCCATCTGCAGCTGTTAGATGCCCACATGTTTTAATCATACTAAAACATAAAACTTAAAATTTGAAGGAAAAAATACCTGCTTTTTCCATGACTGTATGAACAGGTTTCCTATTCTGCATCTATAATTTTCTCAAGCATCAATGACATAAAAACCGATTGGGTTGAAAAATCCTTTTATTTTTTTTTCACCAGCAGGATAGGGTCTCTTATCAGATCTCACTTCCTGTTAGACCTGTAACAGGGGATTTCTCTGTGGGAATTGGATTATTGATGGTTTTCTCATTTGAATAATTTTCCAATAAGAAGAAAATGAATTTTCTGTATCCCTTGCCAGACGGCATTCATGCAGCTAAACTGTATCAGTGTTTTAATAGCTTGCCTGTGGTTGTTGTTGTTGCAGCACTTTGAACACAGAGCAAGAAAGTATTTGAATGTTGTCTGCTTGAAGATAATCTTCAGCTAATAAGGATATTTGCTTGTCAAAATCGTTTTATTTGCTAAATACCAAATGCATAGTTTTGCAATATGTACCCCCTTTTCTAGTCAATATTACTCTAGGGCTTCCTGTTTGTTGAGATAAGATGCAAAAAAATTTATTGTTCCTACAACCTGGCCAGATTATTGAGCTAACCTGCTGAAAAAACAACACTACAAACAAAACAAGGAAAGACAAAAACCAGAGATAAGAAAAAATATGAAAGAATTCTGAGAAGAAAAAAAAAGCTTAAAAAAAGGTAGGACATCTTGGGCATCGTCGACACAAAGGCAAACATGTAAAATGTTCATATGAAAAATAAAATGTGCATCCACATGAGTAAATGCAGCACCCCTGAAAATGTTGTAATATGTATGCCAGGTCAATTGGTGGCGCTGTGAATGCTACAGAAACATACAA
Organism: Fundulus heteroclitus; assembly: GCF_011125445.2. Classification (NCBI taxonomy): domain Eukaryota; kingdom Metazoa; phylum Chordata; class Actinopteri; order Cyprinodontiformes; family Fundulidae; genus Fundulus; species Fundulus heteroclitus. Next base: position 10,698,805 of record NC_046361.1, read on the forward strand.
ATAAAATAAATAAAAAATAAACACTGGGCATGCACAAACAGCTCATATAAAGTAAACAGCAAATAGCAAGGGATCAGACACAAACATTTACACGTATTCGACATGATCTTTATCTGGGTTTGCAGGGGACTCTGCATGTAGAGCGGGCTCATTTGAAAGGAATAATCTGAGGATGCTATTAACTGCCATAACAAAGCCAAGATAATAAGACAAAGCCTTAGCATAAACACAACACTGAATGGCACCTTGTTTGTTGTTATTTGTGGGAGGGAGGCAAATGCGGGTATTACATACCTTAAAATTTAGGAGAAAAAAAACAAATCACCAGAGTGATTTTCAGTTGCTTCCCTCATGCATTAGTTGCAATCGGAATGTCATGATCTTGTCTTCCACGGTGACCCGGAAGCGATAAACACGGAGACATTGTGTGGTTTAAATGGTTTATTGAGTCAATAAGAACAGCAAAATTATAGAAGTGGATGAGAGTCTGGCCAGGGAATGAGCACCAGCAATAGACAGGCTGGTGAGATGCTGTGGCAGAGGCTGACTTACGGAGAGAGTGGATGGATGAAGGACAGATGGAGTGAGTCAGGCTTTGGTGACCGGTGGAGAGCAGAGGTGCGGTTCTGGTGGAGTGGTCCTCGGCAGAGGGTGGAGAGGCTCGGAGATGGCTAAGGGATGCCAGCAGGTACAGAGGAGCAACTGCTGACTGGGTTGCCAGAAAGGCTCCAGGGATCCAGAACTTTCAGAGGACTGGGTGGAGATGACCAAGCAACAACCGATGGATCAGGCATTTCTTATAACATGGAACAGACTAGGAGCAAGGATTTTGGTCTGGTACCGCTAAGGTGATCTAATGCTCTGACACCTTCCTTCCATGTCGCATCGCCTTAAATGCTTCTTGTGATTGGTGATGATGGGACACACCTGCTGCCGGAGTCCACCTGTTGCACCCTGCAGGAGAAAGGTAAGAACTACAATAACACACTTCTGCTGCACCGAACCACATAGCTGACACAGAAATTAACATAATAATATTTTTACATAATGCTCAATGTCACACGGTAGATGAAAGAGCTATCTAATAAACCCAAATAGTAAAACACTAACAAATATTTGCCTTTTAACATGTGTCCTCTCAAAATACATGACGATATACATTTTCCAGGCATTGCCAAGTACACAACTGTGGCACAAAACTGTTTGGTCTAACTTCTCATAAAACTACAGTAAATTATTCTAAAGCTTAGACACAACAAGCCACATATCTAGACTTCACACAGCCCCTTTAAGTTTTTGTTTGGGAGGGTGGGGGTGTGAGAGAAACTACATGTTTTTGTAGTTTCTCTCTGTAGTAGTCTATTAAAAAGAGGGGTTGAAGTTCATCAGACCTTTTTTCTGGGAAAGTGGCAGGCGTTTCAGGAAGAAGTTCAGCATAGTGCTTCATCAAGTCCAACGACCCCAAAGCACTTCACTCTACAATCAGTCATTCAACCATTCACACACACATTCACACCCTGATGTGGTGAGCCATATTGTAGCCACAGCTGCCCTGGAGCACACTGACAAAAGCAAGGCTGCACAGCACACGCTTGTGCTAAATCTCATTGCACAAATTGTAAATAATTTGATTGCAATAAAATTTGAACTCTGCAAGATGTACATGTCTCTCAGTTCTTCCTTAGCAGGACCCCTACTCTGACATAAAACATACTATACAGCTAATTAAAAATCCAAGATTTGTCTTTTTCCTGTAATCTGATTAAATCAGTTGTATCTAAACTAAGTAATCTAAAAGAATGTATTGCTGTTATTTAATTATTTTTGCAAGCCATGTAACTTGTTATATTTTTGGTGTTGGACAGGTGTGGTGTAGCCTCAGTGCACATGTGTGATGTTGCTAACAGAGGTCCATTGAATGCTCAAACACATGGACAATTAGGGAGAACATTGCTAATGAGTGTGTTTATGTTGACTGATTGAATAGGGAGAGAGACAGAACGGAAGACAGGTGGAACAATTAGCGCAGGTGAAAAGTATAGAGGTAATTAGGCAGAGGGAGAGACAGCAATGATCTAACAGGAATTCATAACGAATGACCAGATATGATAGAATAAAGTAACTAAACTGAGGACAGGGAGAATAGGAATTGAACAGAAACAAGAATGAACTACTAACATCCTAATGAACAAAAAACTAATTAATTTCAGGAACCTAATATACAGATGAACTATACTAAAAAGGTGCAAATCATAAACATACTGCAAGCTTAGTTTTAAAAACTAAGTTATAAAACCCCTGGGAATCCTGACATGTGGTCTGTCAAGATGCTTTGTAGATATCTATACATTCTGTTAGGGTCGTATTTTACAAGCCATTCAGCTTTCTCTGTTTTCTATTGTGTTTTTCGAACAATTACAGCATAGTATTTGTTGCAGAACTGCTAAACAAGGTCATGCTTCTCTGGCTCATCCATTTTGTGAACCTGGCATTATTATTTCTTGCAGGGATTTTGTAGTCCAAGCTGAAGGATGCCGAAGCTACAAGTGGACAAATAGTCAAAATCTTTGGTTGTTCATTATGCCAACTCTTAGCATACTGCAAAAATGGCCGAGCAGGGTGGAGTGGAATGCACTGGGTTGCAGTGCATTTAAAGAGACCGCACCAAAACCAGTTGCTCTCAGATGCTCCTCAGAACAGGGGTAAAAAATGTGAATTTAGACCAAAAAATGTTTTAAATTAAACCCTCCTCCAGCACCATGGTGCTTTGTTGTCTGAAGCAGCTGAGCTTCAGACAACAGAGTTCTCTGTTATTAGACAAGACAGCTTTGAGACAGCATTAAGAAATTAAATACACTTAGATAATGACAGTATTGTGGTCACCACCCTGTGTTGGTACAGATGTTTGTTTTTTTCAAAATCCGTTTGTTCGAAAACCCCGACTTGAATTTACTTCAGTACATTGTGCTGAACATATGAACATAACAGTCTCGTATTGGACTGCGATGATCTGGTTTTATGTAGAATATTTACGCTCCACAGCTTCGGTGGCAAGCACGCAGACAGAGCAGCAGTCCCAGATCAGCCTCCCTGTATCGGCTCAAATAGGAAGCAGTCACCTCCAAAGCCGCGGAGCATGAATATCCAATATCCAACCTAAAACTAACTTCATCGCGGTTTAACTTGGGGTTATAATTGTGAGGTATCTCCCCATAAATGAACTTCAGTCACTCCGATTCTCTCATCTTCTGGGAGCAAGCGGAAACTTCCATTTGTTTTTGAGCACCCTTGGACATAAAAGCTCCACGTTTTATTAGCCACCCTCTGCTCAAGTGGAGCAGTCAGACATGCAAGCGTGACTCACACCATTAAATGAGCCTGCTTGTATCAGCTGGGGGGAGGAGGGGAGAAGGAGAGGGGAGGGGGAAGGCTGTTTGGTTGATGGTGTGCTATGAATGGTAGATATGAATTACGTAGAAAGATAACCTATTTAGAAAGATAAATTGTTTTATGATCTGACCATTCTTGAGCAAAGAGACAATGCTGATCATCCGTAAGCAGGGACTTTGGTACTCACTCTTGACATTCACACGACTGTACTAAAGCACAACTGACCCAAAACCATAGAAAAATATTTTTTTTTGTCATGGCCCCTTTAAGAAAACATACACCCTGTTTACATGGAAACACAAAACTGGTGTTTTGAAATTTTTCCACTCTGGGATCCAAATTCAAAAATTCTGTTATTTCTCTGTGTGGATAAGGCCGTAATGCTTCATCTGATCACAACCTTGACCTCCCCCAACACATGACTGCCAAGCTTTAGCCTTTAAGATCCACTGCCCTAAAACTTTTAGATAAATCCCTCTTCCTACATACCTGAACTGTTATAATTTTGGCCCGGCTGTCCACTCTCTCAGCATCACCTGCTGCAGGCAGTTGGTCAGGAAGCTGGCTATCCACTGACAGGTGTAGGGTGGCACTGTGAGCTGGGTGAGCTTCTGGTGAAGATGGAGTTCAGTTGATCAGCGCATGCTTTTAATCAGAGGAGGGAGATATCATCAGGGCCAGATGCTTTGTTCCCCATCCGACACTTGAAGGCCCTGTTGACATCATCCTTCTTGATTTTAGGTGCAGGCAGAGGTGGATTGGAGGGGTTGGAAGAGTTGCTAGTAGGGGCCCATTGTAGCTTATTTTCAATGGAAAACTGGTAAAACAAACACACAGAGTACAACAATGAAGGTGAGCCATCTGCATTTAAGAAAATGGTCTTTTATTGATCATTTTAGGCTTTTTTGTTTTGAGACTATATAAAAAAAACAAACAAATGGAACATAAAATAGACTTTTCACTTTAAATTTCACTCAAAGGAGTTAAATGTTTTTATGATCGTTTTCTTTAACTTATGCAAGCATCAAAAACAGCCCAGATGTAATCAGTTATTGTTATAGCAACATCCTTGTGTGAAGTCTGTACCACACCTGAATTAGCTTGTCAACTCATCTTGTTAGTTGAGCTCATTTAGGGAAAACAAATTCCCCTTATTAACTTGAAAAGGAGTGTTGGTTTCATTCTGCTGCTCCTGTCTTTGTTTGATCAGTCTAGTAGCAGGTGACACTACTACAGCATCTGAGCCTGATGTGAATTTGTACTAGCTAATTAGAATTTTTTAACAACCCTTTCCACACCAAAACATAGAGATCTTGTTAGCACATAAAAAAAGTGTTTTCACAGACATGCTATAACTGGCTCCTGGTTTGAGGGCAATAACAAAGAAGAAATCTCAGAAATGAGCATAAAGCTACTAAAGTAATTTTAGGAGCTGTCTGCATGCTGATGGGCCCACAGCTTCACTGCAAACAAGGGGTTTCAAGTCAGCAGAAAATCTGGGAACACTTTCAGTATGTTATGAAGACCTCAGGTTTGGTGAGTTTTCAGTACTCAGCTGCCAGGGTGTTCACAGAAGTTTGAGAGAGTGTTACCTTGTTTTACCAACAAAGACACGGATGACAGATTTTCATAAGAAGCTAAGACAATATTTGTTACATTCTATCTATCTATCTATCTATCTATCTATCTATCTATCTATCTATCTATCTATCTATCTATCTATATATATGTATATATAAATATATATATATATATATATATATATATATACACACACACACACACACACACACACACACACACACACACACACACACACACACACACATCCAGTTATCAATCCATTTTCAATACCTGCTTTTCCATGTAGGGTCATAGAGGGGGTGGTGCCTATCTTTGGCAGTCAATGGGCAAGACATGGGATGCAGTCCACTGGTGACATTCCATCACAGGGCAACAGAAAGAAATACAAGACAAACAACCATTTACCCACAAACTCACAGGCAATTTAGCACAACCACTTACCCTAAAGTTCTATTTATTTGACTGTGTAAGGAAGCCAGAGTGCTCAGTGAGAGCCCATGCATGCACAGGGAGCACATGCAAACTCTCCAGGCCAAACCTAGGGTTTAAACCCAAGACTTTCTTGCTGTTGCAGGCAACAGTGCTACCAACTGCTCCACTGTGCATTCCCTTCATCCAGTCATAGTTAAAGGGACAGTCTATACCTAATTTAGCTTTTAATTAGAATATGTATTTATAAAAGCAATGCTTGATTTTTGCTAACAAAGTCTAATAATCACATCAAAAATGAAAGCACTCATAACTTAGAATTAGTTGTTTATAAATACAAAAGTGCAGGTGCACCCACTGGTAGACCCCATGTTGCATCACCATTTCTGATTTCAGTAGCCAAAAGTGGCCAAACTTGTCAGCAATATGCATTTTTACCCATTTCTTTTCTATATTAGGACTTGCTGTCGGTGGAGGAGGAGTATTAACGAGCAAATACGACCGTAGATCATTCCATTTGTCGTTTTCTGTTGAAATGGGGGAAGAGAACGTAAACAAGAAAAGAAAAAGTAGTAATAACCAGGAGAAACCGAGAGTCTATATTGGTGCAGCTATGTTTACCAGGTGGAGTGGAGATAATTCATGAGGGAGCAGGGATTCAAAATGGATGTGGATGTTGCAGGCTTTCTGCTGGACAGATAAGTTAATTCAATAGAACAGTGAAGTTTATTTTTTTCTGTTATGTTAAAACAGAGTAGTGTAGTTCATCAACTATTCTGTCCTCCTGGCGGAGACAGTTTGTTCGTCTTCTCTCCGTCTGTGTGTACTCAGATAGGCGGAGTGATATCAGCCGATTCACTGTGTCTGTAGCTAAACAGTGCAAGCGGGTCTCTTTACTCGTGTTTATAGTTATTTTAGAGCTGAAATAAGCGACTGGACGTTCAGAAATAAGCTAAAAAATAAATAAATCGCAACTCAAAGAATTTACAAGTGATTTTAGAAAAAAAAACACGCGGACTTGGCAACAGTGCCAAAAAAACATTTCACGCGGTGACCATAACTATTAGCAGTAGCTTGGTACAAAGTACATGTTGACATTGTCACATTTACGATAGTCTGCAGCTTCCAAAGTAGTTATTATGCACTTAATGGCAAGGTTGTTTTTAACCATCTATTAGTGTGTAAATCTTACACATCTGGGCTTTAATGAATTAGAACATGCCTTCCGTTGAGGTTCATTTATCAGATTGAAAATACCAACCTTCAAGCAGGTATTAAACATACTTTTCATCAAGGCCACATATCTGTATTAAAAATAATTTTTGTTGATTTGATGTAATATTCTTATGTTAAATTACATGTTTTCATTAGCTATAAGAGAAAAATTGTCATAACTTCCATCAGGCTTTAAAACATCAGTCTGTATAATTAATCTATATACTGTTTCAATCAACTTATTCAGCTTTTATTCATTGAATTTGCCCCTATATCTATATCGCGTATGTACTAAACCTGTATGTCATTTAGAGATGTAATGACATGTTTCATCAGGTCTATTCGCTCAGTATCTCACTGTTGTTACACATACGAATTAAAAAACCCAAGAAGTTAGTCCATGAAAACTTGCTATAAACAAGCCTGGACCAGATTCTGCATGTATTAAAGAACGTGAGTAACTGCTTGCTTGAGTCAGCCCTCTTGTTTCAAACTCCGGTAAGCATAGCCACCTGCTAACTAAAAGGCTTGGCCTGCATATTAGCCTTTATATTAGCTCGATAGTAGTGGTTACCAACTATACAATGCTTTTATGCAAAGAGTATCCTTAAAACCTGTCAGAGTTATGGAGCTGTCTTTTATTGTTTAAGATGACTCGGACTTATACCGCATCACTGTGAATTGTTTGGGATACCTTAAAAGATATTACTTAAGACACTAGTATTACACTAATGCTAATCAGTAATGGTGCCAGACACCCCACAGTCCGGCACCACTTTAACATGTTTCTCTGCTACTCCAGACTTCCTCATGCAGTACCACAGCTCCTCTCTTGGCACACCCTCATATTCTTTCTCTAGATCTACAAAAACACACTGCAGCTCCCATGACCTTATCTGTACTTCTTCATCAACATCCTCAAAGAAAAATACTGCATCTGCAGTACTTTGTCTTGGCATGAAACCATACTGCTGCTCGCAAATGCTCACTTCTGACCTCAGCCAAGCTTCCACTATTCTTTCCCATAACCTCTTGTATGACTCATCAACTTTTGTCATTTGTAGTTGCCACAACGTTGCACATTTTCCTTATTCTTGAAAATGGGAACCAGCACACCTCTCCTCCATTCCTCAGCCATATTCTCGCTCTCTAAGATCTCATTGAACAGTCTAGTTAAAAGTTCTATTGTCATCTTTCCTAGCCACTTCCATACCTCCATAGATTTATCATCAGGACCAACTGCCTCCACTCTTCATGCTTTTTTATTGCCTTCTTTACTTCATCCTTATTATCTTTCTTTCTTACTTGCCAATCCACAATTGTCACTTCTGCTGCTCTTTGTTCTCTCTCATTTTTCTCATTTATCCACTCTGTAAAGCACTCCTTCCGTCTTCCTAGCCCTCTTGTTTCACCTGTCAGTACATTTCCATCTTGGTCCTTTATTCCCATAATCAGCAGTGCATCCTTTCCACCTCTGTCTGGCAACCTGTATAAATCTTTAAATCCTAGATTATTGCCTTTTCTCTTGTCTCTCTTCCTATGGACACATCTCCCTCCTCTTCTTTTTTGCTCACAAACAGTGGCCCAGTTTCCACCGGTACCCAGTTGGTTTATCAGCACCATTGGCAGTTGTTGTTAACCCTTCAACCAATCTGGTATGAAGACCATCTTGTTGATTCAGCAGGTAAATTTGGCAAAAGTTTTATGCAGGACCTTTCTTGACACAAACCCCTGCATTTGTTAATTAGAAATGTAAATTTTGTGAATTAAGTTAATTTGGAGCTGTAATATAATTATAGTTCACTTAAAACCTTGAAAGGGAAATGTATTACAATCTCCTTTTAAAAAGGATTATATTTGTAAAAAAAATACAAATAATTTCTCACAAGAGTCAAATCTGTCTGTGTATATATGTATAGTGTGAATTTAATATTCATGTTTGAGATGCTACACATTGTCTGTTTTGGTTACACATGACAAATATTTTGGGTGTGATGATAAGATACGCATATGTAGTTTCTACACTATGTATGAAGATTGATATCTTTCCTTGACTTAGGTTTGATCATTCTTAATCCAGCAGGTTCAGTGGTGAGCCAAAAGAGACAAAAGTCTAAATGAGAAAAGGCCATGGGGAGGGCCAGCTCACCTCTGAGTCTATCAAATCGACCGGGCAATGGGGCAATGGGGAATCCACTCTACAGTGCAATTGTCTAACAGAATCGGTGGGCTATAGTCAATCACACCAAGGTGCGGGGTGGCCAGGGAGGTTCAGAAGGATTTCTGACCAGCCAGTTGTTTTTACCCCTTTCTACCCAATAATAAAACATTACTTGAACTGAAGTTGTTTATTTTAGTCATTGATTGTTGCAAACATGCATTTAATGTTATAAGATTGTGTGTCATGTAAACACAAGCTAACAATATGCCTGCAATAGTGAGTAATGATATGTATTTGACATTTAGCATTGTTTCTGGGAAATAAATTCTAATCAATATGCAAAATAGTTTTTTATTTTATTTTAGTAGAGTTATGGACTAGCCTCCCCGCTGTGCATGACATGCACCCTCTTGTTTATCCCAATAATGCTGGGACTGATCTGGATCACACATCAGCCTGAACTTGTAATAAAATAAGGCACAGCTTCTCTCTGCCTGCACAAGTTTATTTGTTTATTTATTAGGATCCCCACTACCAAAGCGGTTACTAATCTTCCTGGGGTCCATTTGAAACAATACAAAATTGTTCATACACATATTGGAGAATTTGACATTAACATATGATATGCACATAATTAATCTGACATCACATTTTATAAATTACATATATAGACTTAAATTTAAATGGTAAATGGCTTGTACTTGTATTACACTTTTAACTAGTTATTGACCGATTCACACGCACATTCACACCCTGACGGTGGTGAGCTATGTTAGTAGCTACAGCTGCCCTGGGGCAGACAGACATAGGCAAGGTTGTCATACATTGGCCCTCTGACCACACCAGCAGGCAATTAAAATTTAAACATAAATTTAAAACATTAGATTTGAGTGCTCTTTCAAAAGAAAGTGTGCTTTTTCTTTAATGTTTTTGGGTAACTTATTCCATTCCTGAATTGCTCTTTAAACAACGGATTTATCTAACAAGATTGTCTTAGGACAGTTTATAATTACTTTAGTCTCTGATGAGTATCTGGTAATATGATTATGTATCTGATCAGAATAAATAACCTTTTCATAAAATGATTCAGGTCTCCTTGTTAGTATGACTTTGTATACATTTTTTTGATAAATTATACTACAACCTGACCTTCAGTAGAACCCACAATAAAGTGCGGTGCATTTCAATAATACTTGTAGAAAAAGGACATCTTAACAATAAGCGAGCAGCCTTATTTTGGACTACCTGCAACCTTGACAAATCTGATTTGTTGGCAGCCGACCATATAATCGAACAGTATTCTAAATGAGACAAAACCAAAGATCGTATAATGTCTGTCAAAACTGTTGAAGAAACAAAAGAGGAACGTCTTCTGACAACAGCAATACCTTTGCCCACTTTACCAGTTATATTGTCAATATGGTAAGACCATGACAAGTGATAAACCACTACGATACAAAGTAATTGTATTTTTGTAACTTGCTCCAAAACAGAGCTCTTTATTATAAGGTCAACTGTAAATTATTATACAATCACTGCCTACATCCAATTAGCATTGCTCAAGTTTTGCATTTAAAATCATATTATCATTAACCCATTTCTTAAGTAAACCCATCTCATTTTCCAGTACAATTGATATAGCTGTGGTATTTTAATCAAAATAAAACATTGAGTTGTCAGCATACATGACTAGAGAAGACTGGCTTAATACACAAGGCAAGTCATTGGAATAAAGTGAGAGATAGATAGATAGATAGATAGATAGATAGATAGATAGATAGATAGATAGATAGATAGATAGATAGATAGATAGATAGATAGATAAGACATATCTGAATTTATGAGATTTATAGATTGGATATTGCATAGTCCCACTGAGTGATCTTTGGTCAAAGTTGCGGGTAGCTTCCCCCACTGCTTTCAGGCTTCTTTTCTGGAGAAGACAGAGCAGCAGGGAAAGACAGACAGCAGCTCTGCCTCCTTTCTTTTGTTACTGTTCTATTCTCTGTAAGATTTTAGGCCACACACAGAAGGTGTCTGAATGTGGGGATTATTCTGCCCCATAGCCTACTCAGTTCCTATGAATGAACATAAACAGCCAGATAAGCTGGAGGTCTCCTAGTTCTCGGTGGAACTTGACTGTCAGCAAGTGGAGTCTGCTGGCTAACTTCTTACTTGACACTATCTGGATCAGGTGTATGTGGTTCATCCTGAGGACTCTCTTGAGGTAATGTTTCGTGTGGATCACCAGAAGTTTCTGAATGGCACAACAGATGTTTCTGGTGTGCCTGGAGTCCATGAAAAATTGTAGCTTTTCCTTCTCAGAATGCTTCTGGGTGTTTCAATAATGTAGGACCAAGAGGATCAAGCTCTAGACGCTAATGCCACTCTGGTCTGCACATCTCCTCTCCAGGACTCTTTTCTGTTTGTTTTTGTCTGTAGTTATTTTCCATGGTTTGAGCTTTTCCATATCAGCATGTTTTAAAGTTATTTGCAGCTGGATGACTTGCACAACTGTCCTTATCTGTCCTTAACTGTCCTTCCCATAGGAAGTATAGTTGGACTGTATCCATTTGCTAATGGAGCAGAACAGCAGGCCTTAAGCGTAACATATAGATCTCCAGACTTATTTAGAAGACTGTCAATAGTCTGGATTGCTCTCTCTGCCTTGCCGGTGCTCTGTGGAAAATGGGACTAGATGTTTTGTGGCTAAACCTCCACTTCTGTCCAAATTTCCTGAAATAATCCAGTGCAAACTAAGGTCCATTTTCAGAACAAAAATGGTCTGGTATGTGATGGAGGGTTAAAAATTGACTTACAGTGTTGAATCACTCCCTCAGATGCCGTTGTTGCTTTGCAACTTCCCTCAGCATGATGGGTAATGTAAAGACCTGACAAAATGTCTGCTAAGAGTAACAGGGCTGCAGGCGGATCATCACATTGTTCTGAACAAAGAAATTGAAATGGATGCAGCATTTCCATGTCTTGCATGCTATTTGATGGCAAGAAGGAAGATCAAGTCATAAAAGATGGTGTGGTGGCCCCCAGGACTAAATGTTTGACTTCAGAATATCTCTCAAACATGTGTTTTCTCCTGCAGGTAAGGAAGGTATTTTCCTAGGCAATGGTAAAATAGTTTACCATGCCTAGGAAGCACCTTACTTCGCTTATGTTTTTGGGTTCCTCCATGGCTCAAATAGCACTCACTTTATCCGGGTCTGCGCTAACTCCTGTATAGATGACTTGCCCCAGAAATGTTATCCTGCTTCTCAAGAACTCACATTTCTTGTTCATTGTCACTTTTGATTCCTGCAGTCGAAAGTGCCTTTCGACTGCAGAAATGAAATAGCAACACTATTTCATTTTGTCTCCCTCTTTCACTTTGGCAGTCCTCTGACACTGTGTTCTATTCTCCGTTAGGTATCTTCATAGATTTAAGACCACACAAAGAAACCACTGGAGATGTCTCTCTATTTCAGCTGGTCTTCTAGTAACCCCCCCCCCCCAATATTTTTGTAATGAGTGTACAGGAACACACAAACAATGTCTCGTCAGGAGGAAGCTTGCCACTGCGGTGAGCTCTGCACGGCTTCTCTAGCGCAGGCTTCTCTAGCGCAGCAGTGTTCTGTGATGCGCAGCAGTGTTCTGTGATGGGGAGGCTGTAGTGTACGTAAGCACCGTCCAGCTGGAGGAAAACCGCCTCATGCAGTATCATATCAGCTGTCCCACAAAGTTTCCAGTTTGAGCACATGGTTGCGGGTCTCTCCGATGTAGACTTACTCCTCACAAGGTACACAGAAAAGAGGAAGATGAGAGGGAGAGAGCATGGCTATGTAGCAATGAGCACCATGCTGTGACGGCAGTCCTATGAGGAGGGAGTGTCTGCTGCTTCTTATAGCATAAGAAACAAACAGTCTAATTTTATTTCACTTGGCTGAAATCATGATGCTCTGTTATAATTTAGATTGACCGGTCACTCCTGGGAAGCTTTACCACATTTTTTACTGTTTTCTCCATTTGTGTGTAATGGGTCTGAATAAAAAAAATTCATGATTTAACAAAGGAGGCGATTACTGCAGAGCTGGTAGGAGACTATGGTATGAATTTCAAAAGCCCAAAAAGAAACTTTATTAACTTCCTGATTACAAATGCAACTGGAAAATCCTCAAACTCCCAAATGTGAAGAAACTGAGTTGGGTAAAACAACCGTTTGAATATGCATGCCTTGATGTTTGTTTATCACCTCAAAAGCACTTTCACATCACAGGTTTGCAGACTTTCTCTTGGCTGTTACAAATCTTTTTTATGACAAGAAACCAAGAAAACCCCAAGGGAATTTTTCCTCAGTTGTTTTCAAATAACTGAATTGATAAAACTCAAGCATATACATTGTAGTGAAAATAGTATTTGCCCCATAGACAATTTATTTTGTTTTTATACAACTTTATTGATAAAGCACCTTTCAAGACAAAACACAAAGTGCTGGGCATAAAAAACTAAAAATCAATCAGTCTTGGTACATCAAAATTGATGATCAAAAGCAATTGTAAAAAGATGAGCTTTTCGTTGGTCTTTAACCTAAGACTAAAGGGGGGAGGGGAGGGTTCCAAAGTCCCAGGGCCAGAGGTGTCAAGTAACAAAGTACAAATACTTCATTACCTTACTTAAGTAGAAATTTTGGTTATCTATACTTTACTGGAGTCCTTATGTTAGGATTCTGTGCATGGTTCTTTGTGTGAGTGAGAGTTCCTGTTTTTAGAGAAGATCTCTGCTGGTGAGCTCCTGCCAGCTCTGGGTTCGGCACACCTGGAGCAAATCCCCTGATCAGGCTGACTGGGGTTTAAAAGAGGCAGCAGGATCTTCACTCCTCGCCGGATGATTACAGATGATGGTATTTCCAGCCAGCTCTAGTGAAGCTAATATAGATGACAGTATTGTGCTTTGGTTTTTCTGCGCTAGCTCTCAAGGCTATTTTTGTCCCTGTGTTTCCAGACCTTTGGAAGATCCTTCACCATTGGCAATTTGGTCTGAAGACTTGTGTGCTGTCTGAAGATCCTCAGTCAACTAACTTGCCTGCCCGCTCTCCAGTGTGTCGCTCTCACCTCAGGAAAACAACCTAACAGGAACTCCCTCTGGACTCTGAACCCTAACACCCTTCCCTGCCCTCACCTGCCTCTGAAGAGTAAGTCACTCCTCCTGTGATTTAGACTCCTGCCTTTCTGACCGACAAGTAACTCATCTCTCTTCCCTGTAGAGCACCTCACAGTGGACTCAGCTGCCAAGCTGACCTCAGTGGACTTTGAACTAATTTTTGTTGTAAATAAACCTTTTTTCACTATTCTGTGTTCTGAGTGATTCTGCATGTGGGTCAGGAAACTGCCTCAAATCATGACAGAATCATCCGGCCAGTCTGACCCAGCAGGATCACTCCCAGGACCCGGTTTTGAACAGAGCATAATCCAACGGCATGACAACCTACTACAAACCCTAGTAGCACAACAAGGAAAGGCTGACCAACGGATGGATTATCTCACAGAGGTATGTCAAGAGCTTCTTAAAAGGATTGCTCCTGTGGATCATTCTCCTCCAACTACTGCACCCCACCATTCCTGAACAAACTGAGTCTACATCCCCACACTTTCGGCTAGCTTCGTCTCCCACCCCTGAGCCCTATTCAGGTGAGATAGGGAAGTGTGGTGGGTTCTTGTTGCAGTGTTCTCTTGTGTTCGGCCGATCCCCTCATTCTTTCCTTAACGACCGAGATAAAGTCTCATTTATAGTAGGATTACTGAAGGGAAGAGCCCTCCAATGGGCAGAGGCTAGGTTTTGGGGGTGACCTACAACTTCAGATTTCATTTGATACATTTATCTCAGAGTTTAAACAGACATTTGGCTACACCGAATCCAGCTCAGACATCACCCGTAAGATTTGGAACCTTAAACAAGGTAAAAAGCCAGTAGCTGACTTCGCTATTGAGTTCCGTACTCTAGCAGCCTCTTCTGCTTGGAACTCAGAAGCTCTAAAAGGGGCATTTTTGCAAGCCCTGGATGAGAAATTAAAGGATGAGATAGCATATAGAGATGAACCAGAGACTCTAGAAGACTTAATTTCCTTAGCCATCCGAATTGATAATAGAATTCGCGAGAGAAACCGAGGGCAACAACCAAGACACTCACCCATCTTCCCTACTCACTCTATAGATTCTCCTGGGAGGTTGGGGCCTGTGGAATTGGGCGCAGAGGAACCCATGCAGATTGGTCGAACTCGGCTGTCTCCAGAGGAGAGACAGCGCCGCATGAGATCAGGAGCCTGTCTGTATTGTGGCGAGGATGGCCATTTCATCGCCTCCTGCCCTAAACAGTTAAAAGGGAGGGCCTGCCGGTAAAGAAGGGTCCGGTGGGCAGCCCTAGAGAAAGCAAGCCCTTCCGCATGACGTTACCCTGTTCTCTTTTAGTAAACCAACCATTTCCTTCCTTTGCCCTCATTGATTCGGGTTGTGAACAAAGCCTCATTGATAAGGATTTGGCTGAACAATTGCTCATCCCAGTTACCCGTCTCTCTGACCCACTCCATGTTTCAGCCCTTGATGGCAGCCCCCTTCATATCATTACGCATAGGACTGAACCAGTAAAGTTTCTAGTGTCAGGCAACCATACTGAAGAAATCGTGTTCTATCTGTTTGCTTCACCTCAATCACCCATAGTTTTGGGCTACTCTTGGCTAATCCTTCATAATCCTCACATAGACTGGAGGAACAACAGAGTGGAGGAATGGAGCAATCACTGTTTGTCAAATTGTCTGCAGGCAGCGGTCACACACCCTTCCTGCTTGGAGACTGAGGAGGCCCCGAGTGATCTGTCTAAGGTTCCTCCTGATTACCATGATCTCCATATGGTTTTCAGCAAATTTAAAGCCCTCTCTCTTCCACCTCATCGCCCATATGACTGTGCCATAGACCTTCTCCCTGGAGCTCCACTTCCATCAAGCAGATTGTACAACTTATCAAAACCAGAGAGGGAGAGCATGGAGAAGTATATTAGTGAGTCTTTGGCTGCTGGAATCATTCGTACTTCAACCTCTCCTGTAGGTGCCGGATTCTTCTTTGTTGGGAAGAAGGATGGAACACTTAGGCCCTGCATTGACTACAGAGGTCTAAACCAGATCACAGTTAAAAACAAGTATCCACTGCCACTTCTCTCTGCAGCCTTTGAACCAGTCCAAGGTGCCCATTTTTTCACGAAACTCGATCTCCGAAACGCTTATCACCTGGTCCGTATTCGGGAGGGAGACGAATGGAAAACTGCATTTAAAACACCTCTGGGCCACTTTGAGTACTTGGTGATGCCTTTTGGACTCACTAATGCCCCTGCAGTTTTTCAGTCACTTATCAATGATGTACTCCGAGATTTTTTGAACCGGTTTGTTTTTGTGTACCTCGATGACATTCTCATCTTTTCCAGAACCCTCGCAGAACACAAGTCTCATGTCCGACAAGTCCTACAGAGACTTTTGGAAAACAAACTTTTTGTAAAAGCAGAGAAGTGTGAATTTCACGTCTCATCCATCACCTTCTTAGGACACATCCTCGAGAGCGGGCAGGTGAAGACAGACCCTGAGAAGGTTCAGGCAGTCCTCAACTGGCCCTCCCCGTCAACTCGGAAGGAGCTTCAACGGTTTTTGGGATTTGCGAATTTCTACCGGAGATTCATCAAAAACTACAGTCAGACGGCTCTACCACTCACCAGTCTCACCTCCTCCAAGAAGACCTTTATTTGGTCATCTGATTCCGAAAGGGCGTTCTGTGAACTGAAAAAGAGGTTTGCCAGCGCTCCAATTTTGACACAACCAGATCCTACCAAGCAATTTGTCCTGGAGGTTGATGCCTCAGATTCGGGGGTAGGTGCAGTTCTCTCCCAGATATCTTCCAGTGATGACAAACTTCACCCCTGTGCATTCTTTTCCCGTCGTTTATCCCAGGCTGAACACAACTATGACATCGGAGATCGGGAACTCCTTGCCATTAAGATGGCTTTTGAGGAATGGCGTCATTGGTTGGAGGGAGCAGAACATCCCGTCATAGTGTGGACTGATCACAAAAACCTATCCTACCTTCAAGAAGCAAAACG
Organism: Fundulus heteroclitus; assembly: GCF_011125445.2. Lineage (NCBI taxonomy): Eukaryota > Metazoa > Chordata > Actinopteri > Cyprinodontiformes > Fundulidae > Fundulus > Fundulus heteroclitus. Next base: position 10,715,711 of record NC_046361.1, read on the forward strand.
CCTAAATCCCAGACAATTTCGTTGGTCACTGTTCTTTTCTCGTTTTAATTTTATTATTTCTTATCGGCCTGGCTCCAAAAACACAAAGCCAGATGCTTTGTCTAGACAGTTCTCCAGTGATCAGGAGGCCCCTGTCTCCACCATTATTCCTTCCTCATGCATTGTTGGGGCCCTTAATTGGGATATAAGGGACCAGGTACTGGAAGCCCAACAATTGGAACCAGATCCTGGCAAAGGCCCTCCTAATCGGTTGTTTGTCCCCACTTCGATTAGGTCCCGCCTCATCCATTGGGCCCATACGGCAAAGTTCGCCTGTCATCCGGGGGTTAGCCGGACTGTTGCTCTCGTCAGGCGACATTTCTGGTGGCCATCATTATACAAGGACATTAAGAGCTATGTCGCAGCCTGTTCAGTGTGTGCCCGTAGCAAATCCCGTCACCAACCCCCCAGTGGTTTTCTTAAACCTCTGCCCATTCCCAAGCGACCTTGGTCACATATTGCGTTAGATTTTGTTACTGGTTTGCCTCCCTCTAGGGGTTTCACTACAATTCTCACCATAATTGACCGTTTTTCTAAGGCCTGCCACCTCATCCCTCTTCGCAAGCTCCCTTCATCATTTGAAACCGCTCAGCTGTTAACCAGACATGTTTTTCGTCTCCATGGCATCCCCTGTGAAATTTTATCAGACAGAGGTCCTCAGTTTGTTTCTCGGGTCTGGGAGGCGTTTTGCACATCCTTGGGGGCGAAGGCAGTACTCAGTTCCGGTTTTCACCCACAAACTAATGGACAAACAGAACGGATGAATCAGGAGCTTGAGGCATCCCTCCGTTGTCTGTGTTCATCCAACCCCTCCTCCTGGAGTACTCAGTTGTCATGGGTGGAATATGCACATAACTGCCACACTTCTTCAGCTACAGGTTTATCTCCATTCGAGTCTTCTCTGGGATACCAACCCCCACTGTTCCCTTCAGATGAGCAGAACATCTCAGTCACATCTGTTCAGCACCACCTTCGACGCTGCAAAAGAATTTGGAATCAGACTATTGCCACCCTTAATCGCTCAGTAGAGGCAAACCGACGGTGGGCTGATCGCAGAAGGGCTCCTGCACCCAAGTACTCACCTGGTCAAAAGGTTTGGCTCTCAACACGTGACATTAAACTAAAGGCTTCTAGCCGCAAGCTTTCTCCCAGATTCATTGGCCCGTTTGAGATTTCATCTGTTCTCAGTCCTGTCTCTGTTCGCCTTAAGCTCCCTGATAGCTTAAAGATTCATCCTGTGTTTCACGTTTCTCTGATCAAACCAGTGTTGTCCAGTCCATTTTGCCCTCCTTCCAGCCCCCCTCCGCCCACCCGGACCATCGATGGCCACCCGGCCTACACGGTGAAGTCGATTTTGGATGTCCGACGCCGGGGTAGGGGCTTCCAGTACCTGGTTGATTGGGAGGGATACGGCCCAGAGGAACGGTCTTGGGTTCGCCGTTCTTTTATCTTGGACCCTAATCTCATTCGAGACTTTCAGGCTTCTCGGCCGTCTACCTCTTCTGGACCGCCAGGAGGCAGTCCTTGAGGGGGGGGTAATGTTAGGATTCTGTGCATGGTTCTTTGTGTGAGTGAGAGTTCCTGTTTTTAGAGAAGATCTCTGCTGGTGAGCTCCTGCCAGCTCTGGGTTCGGCACACCTGGAGCAAATCCCCTGATCAGGCTGACTGGGGTTTAAAAGAGGCAGCAGGATCTTCACTCCTCGCCGGATGATTACAGATGATGGTATTTCCAGCCAGCTCTAGTGAAGCTAATATAGATGACAGTATTGTGCTTTGGTTTTTCTGCGCTAGCTCTCAAGGCTATTTTTGTCCCTGTGTTTCCAGACCTTTGGAAGATCCTTCACCATTGGCAATTTGGTCTGAAGACTTGTGTGCTGTCTGAAGATCCTCAGTCAACTAACTTGCCTGCCCGCTCTCCAGTGTGTCGCTCTCACCTCAGGAAAACAACCTAACAGGAACTCCCTCTGGACTCTGAACCCTAACACCCTTCCCTGCCCTCACCTGCCTCTGAAGAGTAAGTCACTCCTCCTGTGATTTAGACTCCTGCCTTTCTGACCGACAAGTAACTCATCTCTCTTCCCTGTAGAGCACCTCACAGTGGACTCAGCTGCCAAGCTGACCTCAGTGGACTTTGAACTAATTTTTGTTGTAAATAAACCTTTTTTCACTATTCTGTGTTCTGAGTGATTCTGCATGTGGGTCAGGAAACTGCCTCAAATCATGACACCTTATTTTTTAACTTACTTTTTACTTCTACTCCTTGCAATTATCTGCACTTTCTACTCCTTACATTTTGAAAATAGCCTAATTTCTTCTATTGTCTTTCAGTTATTTTTTGTATGGCTTACCCCAGTGAAAAAAAACAAAGAACAAAAACCACAATAACAACTGTCCAGATAAATAGCACCGAACATAACAGCTGGGTGTAGTTTACCATGAAGATGTCTGTAGCAGAGGGTAAACAGAATGTGAATGAAATACACCAACCAAGCACCAGCAAGGAAGTCTGTAGCCAATCCTTTGCTGTATCTGGAAGAATTTTCAAAATGGTTGGACGCAAAGTAAAATTTGACATTGTTTCCATTAACTATAGAATTGAACAAAGTGCATATCAGTAATTTATCAATTCAGATTATTGGATATTTAAAATATGTCTGGGCTCTCCCTTAGAGATAGGGTGAGGAGCTCAGTCATCCGGGGAGGACTCAGAGTAGAGCCGCTGCTCCTCCACGTCGAGAGGAGCCAGTTGAGGTGGCTCGGGCATCTGGTCAGGATGCCTCCTGGACGCCTCCCTGGTGAGGTGTTCCGGGCACGTCCCACCGGGAGGAGGCCCAGGGGAAGACCCAGGACACGCTGGAGGGACTATGTCTCCCGGCTGGCCTGGGAACGCCTTGGGGTTCCTCCTGAGGAGCTGGTCCAAGTGGCCGGGGAGAGGGACGTCTGGGTCTCCCTACTGAAGCTGCTGCCCCCGCGACCCGACCCCGGATAAGCGGAAGAAGACGGATGGACGGACGGACGGACGGATATTTAAAATTTTTTGAATAATCATTTTGACAGAGCTGTGTGCTGTATAAAGACAACCACACAAGGATCATTTTCATTAAGCCTTCCACAGATACAATTCCTGGTCCAGTTACGTTATCTTACATCCTCTCAGCAAGTTCTCTTTCCAGTGAGAGTTGGACTCCGCCAAGGTTGCCCTTTGTCACCGATTCTGTTCATAACTTTTATGGACAGAATTTCTAGGTGCAGCCAAGGTGTTGAGGGGATCCGTTTTGGTGGCCTTAGGATTGTGTCTCTGCTATTCACGAATGACGTGGTCCTATTGGCTTCATCAGGGCATGATCTACAGCTCTCACTGCAGCGGTTCGCAGCCGAGTGTGAAGCGGCAGGGATGAGAATCAGTGCCTCCAAATCTGAGACCATGGTCTTGAGCTGGAAAAGGGTAGAGTGCCTTCTCCAGGTTGGGGAGGATGTGCAACCCCTAGTGGGGGAGTTTAAGTATCTTGGGGTCTTGTTCACGAATGAGGGGAAGATGGAGCGGGAGATTGCAAGGCGGATTGGTGCGGTGTCTGCTGTGAAGGGGGCCCTGTACCGGTCCATTGTGGTGAAGAGAGAGCTGAACCAAAAGGCAAAGCTCTCAATTTACCGGTCGATCTACGTTCCTACCCTCAGCTATGGTCATGAGCTTTGCGTTGTGAACGAAAGAACGAGATCCCGGATACAAGCGGCCGAAATGAGTTTTGTCTGTAGTGTCTCTGGGCTTTCGCTTAGAGATAGGGTGAGGAGCCCAGTCTTCCGGGGAGGACTCAGAATAGAGCCGCTGCTCCTCCACGTCGAGAGGAGCCAGTTGAGGTGGCTCGGGCATCTGGTCAGGATGCCTCCTGGATGCCTCCCTGGTGAGGTGTCCCACCGGGAGGAGGCCCGGGGGAAGACCCAGGACACACTGGAGGGACTATGTTTCTCGGCTGGCCTGGGAACGCCTTGGGATTCCCCTAGAGGAGCTGGCCCAAGTGGCTGGGGAGAGGGACGTCTGGGCCTCCCTACTGAAGCTGCTACCCCCACGACCCAACCCCGGATAAGTGAAAAATGATAGATGGATGGAGTTACACCGGGTGGCATTATCTAAATTTACACCAGTCAAACACAGTACAATAAAAAACAACCTGGGTAATGTTAACCTTCCTGGGTTAACTCTGTAGGTTCCAGTCCAGTAGGACCTAACCGCGTCATCAACCCAGCATGCATTGTACTGTTGAAAAAATGGCGAACTCCATGGGGGAAAAATATTACAGTTATATTTTTCCTTTTTCTGTTCTAATATTGTGTTTTTATGTATCACAAACTGCAATTTTTAAGTTAATAGGAAAATTACAACATATTTGGGCCAACATGTTCAACTAATCATGGATCCCTTTAACCAACAGTAGAACGTGTCAGTTTTTTTTCCCAAGGAGACTGAAATCTTTGGCGAAACTAATACATGATAGATTGTTTACATTCCCCAAATGAAGATTATGAACATATTATGCTTACTTCTTGCTAGAATGTCTTTTTTTTATCTGGCTAAAATGTATTAAAGGAACAACATGCAACATTTCACCACTAGGTAGTAGACCACAACAAGATGTGCGACAAGCCATACTTCTCCCAACCTCCACTTCAGTGACACCCCCGTCCCCTCCCCTTCTTACCCGTTGCCCCACATGCGCATATTTGGATAAATACATAGCACAACAGTATCACCTTTCAGAGAAACATGTCTGGGAAAGAAGTTACTCACTTAAGTTAAGAGTTATTAACAAATAAACATGCTGTTAGCAAGAAAATGTTTTGATCCCCTGGACATGCTAATTTTGCTCCTACGCTGCATTGCTCTGATGGTGGCATTTTATGGGCAGGGTGGGGCTAAGCACTGAGTGGCATCTATTCACATGGATGTACAGGCAGCACAAAGCAAATTATATAAATTATGGGTTTTCTCTTACGAGGTCATGAAGCCTTCACAGTTACAGGCACCTCTGTCAAAAAAACGAAAAAAATAAAATAAAAATTCTGACAAGGCATCAAAAGACTGTCTGCTTCCAGTCACTGAGGGATCATTCAAGGCGCCCTACAACATCAACAGCATGTTCCATGCCAACAACCCACTGAGAGTGGGTTGTTGGCATCTTATATAAAAGCACTACTGATGTCAGCTGACAGAGGAACAGCTGTGCGCAAAGTTGCATGGCTGTCCTTTCAGTGCACTGCTGGATGAGACCACCACAGCTGACAACAACGTCCTCCTGATAGCCTATGTCCAGGAGGGATGTGGTGGAGGATTTCCTTTTTGGGGAATACCTGACCACAGACATGCAAGGGAAATCTTCGCCGCCCTGACAAAGTTCCTATTGGAGAGGAACATCCTAGTGACGAAAAACATCGCCTGCGCCCTGGATGGAGCACCAGCTATGGTTGGCAGATACCAGGGATTCGCCACCCAGCACCCTCACAACTTGATGGCCAAAAAATTGTCCCTGTCACTCCATCAGACCCTGGATGTTGCGGTCAAGGCAATCAACAAAATAAAAGCACATGCGCTGAATGATGGGCTTGTCAGACAGCTGTGTGGGGAAAATGATGAGGCATTCAAGAGCCTGCTGCTCCACACAGAAGTGCGCTGAATGTCAAAGGGCAACTACTTGGCCAGGCTGGCTTCTCCCTTCAATCATTGAATTTCTTGACCAGGCCGACACATCTTGGAAGGCTCAGCTGTGGTTCTGTCACCATGACATTTTTTACCCTGCCAATTTCTTCGGAAAAACAAACAAGGTCACATTGTAGCTCGAGGGAGATGGGGTGACCCTGGTCCACTCCAAGGCCACCATCTGCAACTTCCTTGCAAAACTGGAGCTCTATCAACAGAACCTGGGGAGGCGACAATTATTTCACTTTCCATAGTTAGCCAAGGTAGGCTTCTAATTTGAGGTCTGTTCATATTCCACAAAAAGGAAGATATGTGTAAGGTCAGAATTGGACAGGCCACCTCTTTATTTACATGCTCTTCTGGTGTGTCACCCTTGGGCGGGTGTCCTGGCGGAGCCTTGGGGGTTCGGGTACCATAGGGTATGCCGCATGGGATGTGGGCCGGTGCATGCCCGGGTGTCTGGCCCTACCGAGGCCCCTGGTGTGCTGGGGAGCCCTGGGCCTGTTGAGCTGGTAGGGGGCATGGACATTACCATCTAATGGCAGATGCTTTCCCCTTCAAGGGGTTTGCACTCTGCTAGTGAGGGGAGAGGAGGGAGGGGGAGTGGGGACGAACCCAGCCTGGGTGTTTTTTGTGTCCCTGGGTGCCTCAGCGTTGCAGCGGCTGGGGATTTCCTGGGGGGTGTTCCCCCTCTTCCCTCGGTGGGGGCGTCAGATTTCCTTTTTTGGCCCATCTTGGGTACCTTTACTTTGGGGGTCCCTTTGGGCATCTGGGGTTTTGGGTCCCCTGGGGCCTAACTCAGTTCTCCGGAGGGGGGGGGGGGGGGGTATTTGACTCTTCACAACCGCTATTGAGCATTTTCCCCAAGGATAAACCTTACACACACAAGTGCATGCTCAAACACCTACATGTGCTTGGATTCGGCTACTTACTTACTCATCAGTTTTTATCTTCAGCTACCACTTTACACATTTCGTATTGATTAATACTGTATATACTTCAGTGATGGTATCAAGGTGTTGCTGCATTGTATCTGTAGCTCTATTGGTTGTGCTGTTATTTTTACATCTCTCTTTGCAGGTAATGAAGCGGATTGATGAAGTTTTGACAATCTCTCTCTTCTGTCTCCTCTTTCACCTTTTCTCCCTTTCTTTTTTTCCTTATCATTTCTCTCTCCTCTTCTACTTTTTCAATGTAGTGTCCACATAACATGAATTATTTCCTACATAAAACTATTTACATATATAAATCAAGCAGAGCACTATGGCAAAAGCGATAATGCTCCACTTGTAAGAATAAAATCTGTTGGGCTCTTTCTGGCATTAAGACATCAATTCTTATTGCCACATTACCAGACAGGACACAAAATAAATAAATAAATAAATAAATCTCTTCTGCAATAGCGCATAATATCAGTAAATATTCCTCTTCCGCCACTTCAAACATATTATTCTCCTCCTCCTCCTGAATCAACGCAAAATTGCCATCTCTGCTAAGGGGAGTCCAACAGGGGATTCCCTTAGCGATGTGACATGAACATCGCTAAGGTGTATAATTAGCTATGTGTATACTCCTCATTTTCCAATGGAGCAAGGATTCAGTCAGGTTCTCTACATGCAGACAACATATCAGAACTGACTTAACCTGATTTGTTCTGGGGCACCCAGGCTAAAACTGACTTCCCAGTGTCCAGATGTGAAAATACAGCCAGCAGCCCACCAAGCACAGGGCTTTCACTAAATAAAGTACTATTAGTCCCATAAACTTTTTCGTCTTCTTTAAAATTGTATTTTTTTCCCCTCCGCATCTCAATCCTCAGTTGTTTTTCAAAACTTTAATAAGCCCAGAGTGCCTTAAAAGACACGTGAGCGATTTCCGTTTCATTGGTGAACGGTTGAAGAGTGCAAGTTGTTCGGGATCTCTGAATATATATCAGTAAAACAAATGTTCAACAAATTCTGCTGTAGTGGTACCCCCTCCCACAAGTTCCACGTAGCTTGATACACTTTGGGTTAAACGTTGTGATACTGTGAATGTAACTGTAATATAACTATGAACCACTTCTATTCAGATTTCCCATATACTGCAATTTTACACACCTGTCAGAGGTCCAACAAAACTGTATCAGAGACCAGAAAACATTTGTTTTTCATGGGACCTTTAATATGCAGTTCAATCGTCCTGAAAGTTTGTGTGGCCTTTCTCTGAGTAGAAACACCAATTGGACTTAAATTCTACTTCACAGCTCTTTCCAAAATAATCTTAATAGCAACTCAAGGGCTTAGGGTCACATTACAACTAAAATAACATTTCCATGTTGTTTACCAGTTTCTCCAGTTAAGTAGTGTACAAACATGACCTATTATATGTCTCAAAAACATACTTTTTGGAGGCAATGTTAATAACCAATGCTTTAATTTCCTGTGGTCAGATTTACTTAGCAGCACAACAAGTTTTTGGGGGGCATAAATGTAGCTCCAATCCAATAAAGCAAAACAATGGCTTCTCTCATCATAAATCCCAATGTCAATTGAAGTCATCCAGTCTTAACATACCGTTTACTACAAGAACACTTAAAGCACCAGCACCCTGTAGATTTTTGTTTGTTTGGGGGGGGGCATTTGTTCAAAAAAGATTGAGAACCACTGATCTAAAACGATACGTTTATTTCTTCATATCACTAATTTTTTGTTCTTTCTGTAATGCATGCTGCTGGTGAACCCGATATTCAGCCAAACAGTAATACGTTAAAAAGGGGTTTAGTGTAGCTGCAGAGACAGACCTGGGGTCCGTTCTTCATACGTCGCTAACTCAGTTAGCTGGATTTCATTGTTGACGATTTGGCATGATCTTGGATCGTTTGGTTCTTCGAAAGACATCCTGCACTTGTTGTCATAGCAACATGTGCGCCAGCTTAAACCTGCTCCAGAGCAGGCTTATTTCATGTAAACAGGATTAGATCACGGCTGTATAAGCGGAGGAGATAGAGAAGTCTGTCGTAGCCATGTCCATTTTTACGACTGCAATCTGTTGCGGAAGGTGCAAGAATAATTTGCAGAGTTTTTCGAATTAATCGCGTATTGCGCAATAGACAGGATCCTTTAGCGCAGCGCGACAGTGTAATTGTAGAGAGATTTTTCTTGGTGGCTGTTATAAACAGACAAACATCATTAACAGAGGCTTTTAAAGAGGAAAAAGTTGTGTTGGAGCCATAAATATAAAATATTTTAGTTATTTGTATGATGGTTTGCTTTTTATTTTTATCCTATTCAGTAAGAAGATTTGTTCGGGCCATTTTATTGTGAAGTTTAGTTTTACTTTGAAAGGCTTGCTTCCTGTCGAGCCGTATATTGTATCAGAAAAAAACTATGGATGGATTATCTAGCCACGGAGCAATACAGTTTTACCGTGTAAACTGTGGATAACTTGGAAAAGGAAATTTTTAATTTTTTTTGGATAAAGATTTATTTATTTTTTGTTAAAATTCCCAGTTTGCGCGCGTCCTTTACTTCCCATGTCTAAGGAATGACACTGAAATTTGGATCTCTTGACATAACAAGTGGCTTTTTAAAATAAAGTATAATAATTAAAGGCTACCATTTTGTAGAATATTCTTGTATGTCACTTTTACTTGTCCCCATGTTCTAGTGGGTCCCGTGGAGGCTCTGATATAAAAGAACAAATAATATCAAATTATTAAAATGCAAAAATTCATGCTGTAGAAAGTGATAGAAACATCTACCAAGGACAGCATTTAAGCATTAATTTGTCTGCTACTTTTTGCATGCCCTCTCTACTGGCTTTAACAGATTTTGAGGTGTTTTAATTAATGACTCAAATTCAGCATAACCTTCCATTAAAAGCTTGTGTTCTGCTTGGGAGAAAAACTGTGGGCGTTCTTTGTTCATGCTGAACAGCCAATAGCAGCGCTGCTGATCATTGTTTCTACTATCGATACATTTCCCCTTTTAAACAAAAGCATGAACGCGCAGTTATCTCAGATAACTCAATCCAGCCATACTAATCATAAACAACAGGTGTGTTCCAAGAACCCAATTAGCTGGATCATGATTAGCCGGATGAAGTCATCTTGGATGTGTCATTTGATCTCGGATGTTTTAAGCAACGTACGAAGAACGGACCCCAGGAGTTGCAGGTGGAACACACACAAACTGAAACCACCGCGTCCCAGCAGAGCACAAATGGTGAGTGGGTGAGTAAGGAAGGCATATGAAGGCTGGAGAACAGGTGAGCAGAGTAGGAACTGATTAGTGGCAGCAGGTGGAACTGGTCTGGGCTGATGTCCAAAACAAACCAACAAAACCCTAAATCATGACACTTTTTATTTAAAATAAAGACATTTCTCTTATTGCTCTTTTAAGGAGCCAAATTCTGACAGTACTACGTTTTGCCTTGTGGACCAGTGTGGCTGTTACCTTTTTCAGTGAGACTAGGTTGTCTTAGGACATGGAATCGAATTAGAATTCAATTCATTTCATTATTTAACTATATTGAACTGAATTCATGAGGCCCAACAAAAATAAAAAGGAAAAGTTGAAGAAGTGATAAAATATGCTCTCTTTCTAGAAGCAAAATAGTGATTAAGGTACACGTAGTATAGCGTATATAGTCTATTTTAATTGCTTATCTTGTTGATATGCAAATGCATCAACATTTTTTATTTTTGTTTTTACAATTGTCACATTTTTGCATAAAAAGATACAGTACAAACTGAGTTTGAGAATAATTGTGATATAACTCTAAGAAAGAAATTATTAAACCCACCTTGTTTTGATTTTCTAATTACTTCACCTTCCTGGGACTTTCTACGTATTCATCAGACTTACATAATCTGTTTAGTAAATTTTTACAGTGGGATTTTGTTTTTGCTTTGTCTCCATTTTTGCCCATTAAGGCAGTGTTAATATTACATGCCTACAGAGCAAAAGCAATTACCTTCACACTCATGAATATTCCAGCGGGGTTACTGGGAGGTTTTCAAACTATCTTTCCCCAGATCTGACTTTTCTTATCAGTAACACTCCGCAAAGATTATCCGCAGCATCACTCACTGTGGAACAAAGGAAATGGAGACAAAAATAAAACTTCACTCAGAGTTATTGCAATTGTTTTGTCAGCGACGGATATTGACTATGTATGATAAAAACCAGAAAGATGTTTGTGCTCAATTTCCTAAATGCACAGATGTCTTTTCATTACAGCAACACAAAACAAGCTGGAGACACTTCAAAGATGGACTAAAAAAGTTCTGATGGAAGTGATCATAAAATAGCTGATTTTTTGTTGATTCTAAAACAAGCTGGTCTCAACTCAGTTTTCAAAGCTTTGCACGTGCAAAAATATTATCAGCAAGCAAGCAGCATGATAATTATAAAAAAAGTATTATGAAAATAACACTCATTTATATTGGCTATAATAATAATAGTTAATTTGACAGCATGTTAAAAAATTGTGTTTGTAACAAAACCACAAAAGCAGTGTGGTTCACCTGAGGTTTAAAGTGCATATCTAGTTTCTTGTGGTTTTGGTTTTGAGCACATTTAGAGAACATTTGTAACTTTAGTGTTTGTACATTTGTAACTTTAGTGTTTGTATAGCTGGAAAAATGTAGGTAATATTTTGTGTATCCAAACATTTTAGCTTTTACATATTTATCAGCTGTTAGACTTTATAGATGTTGCACCTAAATGCACAGAGTTTTGAGTTGCAGTCTGCTGTGCATCACATAACTGACCCTCCTTTTTCTATTCTAAAGGAAATTGTTTCCCTGTAAAAAGGATAAACACATAAAGTCAGACTGCTTTATGCCCTCATGGCAGCTGTTGTAAAACTGCAGTGCAATATAAGATGGATAAAAATGAGGATCTGCTTTTAAAATTCTTGGTTTCATATATATGTGCATTAATAAAACATTGTATATATATTCTGCAACATCATGGGCACTGAACACAATGGATATTTTAAGCTAATAGTAGTGAGATTTACCCAGTATATAACCAAAACTTCAAAATTAACATCTGTTTGCCTGAAACAGTGACTAGCTTTCTTATGCCGAAACCTAATTATTAGAAAACAGTAATGATAACAATGAAAACTACACTCCTTTTATTCTAGCCTCCATCAGCTTGTTGTTTGTCTCAGCAGTCTTTGCCAAAGTTGTGTACACTGAACTGGTGTACTTAACCCAAAGTCTTTTTCAGTCTTTTGAATTTAAGACCATAAGAAATGAGTCACATTCACTAAGTGTTTGGGTTTTTGAGTTTCTCTCAGGTCTGTTTTTATATTTTACTGTTTATGTTCTCTAGATCATTATTTTTTGTTTACTGTCTTATCTTTTATTCAGTTCTTTAGGATTTCTTGGGATTTATTTAACTCAGTTTAGTGTTTATCTTGTGCCTTTGGTGAGAAGTCTGTGTATGTTTTAGTTCAGCTTCCTCTGTAAAGGCAAAGGCAAATTTATTTATATAGCACATTTCAGTACAGTATTGTATTAGTATCAGTACTGTATTAGTCTCCCTCCACTAGCTGCACTGCCTTCATTCTTCCTAAAGTGCTCCACATTTTCACTGATTAGCTCTTCACTTCAACAGCAACAATCCACATAACAGGTGGAGAAGCATCAGGACCATCACAGACTGTGAGCACAGTGACCAGCAGCTCTGCAACGACCAAGCTCTCTCCAACACATCTTAAACAGCTTCTTGTACACTTTGACTCGCCAAGCAGCAGAAGGTCTGATCATCTTCCTCAGCCAGAGGTGCAGCATCAGCATCTGTGACCTCCACCTTAAGGAAGATAAACACCAGTAAGACTGCAGGTCCAGACATGGTGTCAATGTGGGATGCTAAATCATGTGTTGACCAACTTGTTGGCCCCAGCCTGCCTGAAATCCTCAATCATTGTGCCTGCGCCAAAAACACAAAACAACCTCCACCTGCCTCAATAAGTACCGTTCTGTTGCTCTGAACCCTGTCATCACAAAGTGCTTTGAGAGGATCCTCCTGAAATACACGAAGGACGCCATCCCTGCTGGCTTGGACAGCCTGCAGTTCACCTGCAGGGGGAATCATTCTACAGAGGATGCTGTCTCATTAGCACTCCACATGGCTTTGACTCATCTGTAACATCCCACCACTTATGTTAAGATACTATCCACGAACTTCAGCTAAGCCTTGATATTGCAGGCTGCGATTTGAGTGTCAGGGGCAATTGGTTTACATGCAAGTCTATGATGGACATGCCTCTAGGGGCGTGGCGAGGTCCTGCTGCACGTTTCACCCGTCGGGTGTGGCACGTTTTGAGATTTCAAGCATCTGAGCATCAGAAGCAGCAGACGCTAGAGATGGCAAAATATGAACTTTTGCACCTGGACGCGGAGCATCAACCAGTCTGAGAGACTCCTGTATGTGATGCAGTGCCACATTTTCCGACGGGACAGAAGAACCATGAAAAAGTGGGGAAGTCGACAATGGAGGAAAAACTCATTGTCACTGTCTGTGCCCATTCTATTATCTATGATCAGTCGAGCTATCACTACAGAGACAGCTTTTACCACAATAAATATTTCCATGTATTTGAGGAAAAGAAAAGGGTAGCCCCTCCCAATGCATGTCAGACCAGTCAGTCCACACTTTGCTCAGAGCATCAAAATGCTAAACACAAGAGTCCAAGTTGAAGCGTTGGACACCTTTTTTCACTCAAATCGCGTTTGGTCCGAATGCAGCATTAATCTGCCCTGGGGCAGCTGTGGCTACAAATGTAGCTCACCACAGTCAACATCTAAATGTGTGCATGAATGCGTGAATGAATGTAGTGTAAAGCGCTTTGGGATGGTCTGGACTTGACAAAGTGCTAGTAGACCATTTAACATTTTACCACTGGCCTGTTTCTCCACGTCAGTCCTGTGTCCTGTTCCCTTTATGTCAACATTGTAAGTCATGTTTATTTTATTACTAAAGACTGTTCATATAATTTCTCTGCCTCTGGTTTAGCTTGCATTTGGGTTCATCTAATAGCAAACTTGAAAAAAGGTTGCAAAATGTGTCATCATCCTTTTTTAACTACATTGCTTTAGGCGAACCATCAGCAAAACACGAGAGTCTCTACCACTGCATGAAACATCTCACATCGTTTGAATTAGAGTAATAACATTTAAGTTCCAGGATAAGGATACTTGGTTTTAAACAATTTTTTCAACAAAAAATCTGAAAATCTTTATTTAATCCCCCTTACTCTAGGACCCTCAAATAAAAGTCTATAGAAGTAGTTATTTACGAATAAACAGAGTCCACCTGTGTGCGATCTGTAAACTCTGGGAAAGACTCCTTACCCTCTTAGGACTCCATTCTTAATGTGAAATGTAGTGGTGGCAGCACCATTTCATTGATGATGCTTTTCTTCATTATGGACAGATAAACTATTGAAGTTGATGGAAAAATGTATGGAGCTAAATGCAGAGTAATCCTTGTAGGAAACCTGTGGGAGACACAAAAAATCTGAAACCTGACATTACTTTTACTCAAATGCAGACTTTCAAAATCTGCTTTTAATTAATTTATTAAAATGAACTAAATTCAACAAATATGGGAAAGAAAGACTCTGTCAAATCTGGCTCTGTTCGCTAATAGTAGACAAATTGTGACGAAGGAGCCGTTACGAGCCGCGACGTAGTTATGAGTCCGTGTGAGCACGCCCGCACACGCATACACACAGGCACATACACCATAGCTTCCTTTTTTTGTTTTTTTTGCAGCTTAACTGACGTTGTTCATCGTTGGGTCCACACGCGGTGTTCCTGCTTCAGTTAACATTCATCCTCACCTGTTATTTTCAGCTTCAAACATTTTCTCAGTTCTATTTTCAAGCATGGTTGTTTCCGGACTGTGGTTAGCCAGGAGGGAGTCACATGGTGATGTAGTGATGTCATCAGAGTGTACTGAGTGTTTTCTATTAAATTGAGTATTGTATTTTTGATTACAAGTTTTATTATTATTATTACTATTATTTTATTTTATATACTTTAAGAATTTATTTGAGTTAGAAGTAATTTGTTTTTTTGCTTGTTTGGACTTCAGTGCTCTGCTCCACAGGCAGGCAGTCTGTGGCTAGTCTCCTGAGAAGTCACACTGAAGGTGATCTACTCTTACATGGAAGGTATTGCTGTTTGTCTAATTTTAACCTACCATGGACGTCCTTTGTATATATTCTGCAACTGCCATCTTTGTTCACCTGAAGAAAAGCTGAATAAATTTCATTGAAGTGATCTCCGGCCTTGGCCAGTCATTTATGTTTGACCAATCCACAATAGAACCCGGTCACACAAATGTTTTTTTTTTTTTTTGAAATCAAGCCTTTGATGTTGGTGAAAATAGAAAACTCTTTTTAAGTTTGACATAATTTGGATTGGAGATTCGACAACCTTCCTATTGATGTAGGAATATCAAAATGCTCTCATCAGAAACAATTTTTTTTTCAGTGACGCTAAAAAATTTGTTTCAAGTAGCTGACTTAAGTTCGAAACCTTCTGTTTTAAATAAATTATTCATGCTAATTATTTTAGATGATGCAACTCTCAACATAGCAAATTGATTTTAGAGCCAATGGCATACTGTACGCCTTTCTCTACAGGTCAAACACTTCCCAGGAATGGCTTTAACCTTTGTATTATTGGAGAAATGAGAAAGAAGATTTAAATGAACAGAGAATGGTGGGGAAATTATTATTGTATTCAGATGAGGTCTAGTTAAATTTGTTATGGCACCAAAAGGGAAACTAGGGCTGCCCTCTTATAGTTATGCTTGGTGGGGATAGGACACCAGCATAATAAATCTAATGGCTTCTTGTCACAATAAATTATGTGCTTTCACCCCTACAACTGGTACACATGATTTGTGCTCATGATTTGTAGCACCACAAGGTCAGTGATGAATCTGCAGGCCAGAATTTCTAAATAAGATCGTCACTTGTTCATATATTTCACCTCAATATTATTAATGCGTCTAATTTTTTCTTCCTGCCATCAGGATTTGCAACGGTGTTTAGATTATCTCTCTTTCATGTTCATGTGAAAATAGCGGTGCAGTGACCTTGTGGTATGAGGACTAGCAACCGTAAAAGACCACAATATTTGGTATCACAGTATGTCTTGCAAATGCCATCATGTTGCTGCAAGCATATGATTTCATGTGAAGTAAGTCTGGGAACTGGATATCATAGTGAGTAATTTCATCTTAAAATCAATGTTTGACACTCTTCTTTTCTGTTCTGAAAAGAACAGAAAAGTCATGTTGTGTTCAAGTTGGCTAAAAAAAGATGTCCAGTTGGGTTAAGAACGCTCGATTACAACAACTTTTAAAGAAGCTTCCATAACCTTCATTTTTTGACAAACATAGATTATTTATTTGTACTCTGAAAAAGCAAAACCACATCACCACTGATGTTAAGGAGGAGTTGGTTTACTAACAAATAGAGCAAAAACAAAGTGTATAACAAAGAAATAAAGTATAATAAGCCAACAGAGCGATAATTTAAACAGAACATTTTTGTATGGAACCAGAGTGAGTAACAGGTGCAAACTAGGCCCTTTTAAACAAAGTTTAAGATTAACCCTTCTTCCATTTGTGGGAACATAAAGTGGGGATTCCTAGTGGGATAAATCCTTTATCATTCTCGTACATATCACCTCACTCATATAGAACAACCTAGTAATCCTATTAGCTACACAAGCTGAAAATCAAACATACAAATCACAAGTTTACAATGTTGTTTGTGGGTTTTCCACTAAAGCTGAACAGTTTGTCACATTGTTGCATTGCTGCTGTGTTTACTGCCAAAACCATGACATTGAACCAATGGAAGAAAGTAAGGAAATTATAGGTTGCTTCATTAACATTTAATGCAGACCTAAAATACATGATTATCTTTTCTAATATGAACATGTAGAAACAGAAAAAGAAAAGGAAAAATAGAATACACTGATAAAACCAAACTATAAGAATGAAAATTCAGAAGTTTAATCAATACCAGGTAAGAATATAGAAATGGGGAAATCCATCAAGACTTAAGAGCTTTACAGAAGACAGCCTAATAATATTAAATCCTCTTCACAGTTCCCCTGGTTGTTCAGAATATACCACTTAAAGGCAAGCATGTCCCACAACCATGTCCACTTTGATCAAAGAAGCCAATATTGCAGAACCATAAAGTTACTTTAAGATCTTTTGCAAACTATGACTGCCTCCTTTCTAAGACACCGTTGAGTCATTTTAAGCCCATCATCTATGCACAACAAACACTAAGGCATTAAACACATATATCCTCTAGGTTTCTTAAACAGTCAGTGTAAATAGTTATAGCAGTGATAGGGGCGATGTCCTGTAGCAGTCTGTGTAGCAGCAGATTAAAAGAAGCCTCTGACTGAAGACAATGTGGCTGAACTACTGGGTTGTTAAGATTGTCCATTGGATTGTCTATAATGTCAATCTTTTATTACCACTTGAGTTCAATGTAGAAGCTATAGACCAGTCCCCAGAACAGAGACAGCCTTATTTATTAGTTCAGCTTTATCAGCCACTGGCTCGGTGCTGCTACAGATGAGATTTCGCTCTGCATAGTGGAAGATATAAAGAATCTTGTTGAAAACACTCAAGGGCCAATATTTCTTTAAGAAGTACAGTCTACCGTGTCTCTTACCGTAGACAACATCACTGTTTCTCCAGTCGATACTGTTATCTAGGGTAACATCAAGGTATTTATAGGCCTTCACCACTCCCATTTCTTCTCCAGTGATGGAAACAGTTATGGAAGGTGGAAAAAGGTTTTTGCTTGGCCTGAGAACTGCAAATTGAGGAGTACTCTGACAGGTCTGCTGGTGAGGAACAGATCACTTGTGCTGTTTTTCCATTGCCATTGTTAGTCCCGCATGACTCTACTCATTACACCACAGCTCTACTTTTCAAGTATAGCCTAAAAGTAGTGAACACCTCCTGGGGATGGATTTAAGCCCCACCTGCAACTGTCAATTTTGTGCGCTCTGCAACTATTAAGAATTATAGCATGACATAAACACGTTAAAGAAATCTGTAAGAAATTACGAAGGACGTATTTGCTAACAGCTCCAAAAAAATATCTGGGTCACAGATGTTTATCCACTGGGATAAAAATCTGGATCACAGATCAGCCTGAACTGAAAAATAAGGTATAGTTTCGCTCTGCCTGCATAGGCATAGGGGGTGACAGAAGCAGAGCTGGGGATATGAGACTGACTCGTCTGCTCCAAAGTTTACCTTGCAGAGTTACTTTATGAGCAAGTTTTGACCTTGACCATGGTGAAAAAAACAATGATAAGGACTTCAAAGGGCCACCCTGTGGACTTTTGACCACACTGAAATTATTTTTGTAGTTTTGGTTAATCCTGTTGCAGACTATTTCTGCAGCGGGGGGGAGCTCCTCTCTGCTGTCTCCTGTCCCCCGCACACTGTTTGATCAGAGCCGTGAGCCTCTTTCTGAACCAAACACTCTTTAGAGACAAAACCTAAGAGATTTCATTGTATGTAAATGATGTAGCCTAACCCTAAACCCTAACCCTAGTTTATCCATCCATCCATCCATCCATCCATTTTCTAACATGTCCATCCCTTGTGGGGTCACAAGGGGTGCTGGTGCCTATTTCCAGCTGTCAATGGACGAGAAGTGGGGTACACCCAGGTCGCTAGTCTGTCGCAGGGCAACACAGAGACAAACAGAACAAATAACCATTCCCACACACACTCACACCTAAGGAGAATTTAGAGGGGCCAATTAACCTAATAGTCATGTTTTTGGACTGTGGGAGGAAGCCGGAGTAACCCTAGTTTAGCAGATAGAAAATAACACCTCCAGTTCTGGGGGAGAAATTGAACCATTTTTCTAGGTTCATTACTATAAGTTTCCATTTGCTAAAAAATAGCATTTCAACACACTAAAATTTTTAATGCATCACACATATTGGTTTAGCTGATTTTGGGAAAATATGTTTGTTTTTGTTTGTTTACGGAACAAACACTCATGTATAGGACCGACATCTAAGGGGGGGAAACTTTTAGAACATTAAGGAATACTTGCTCTGTATGGTGGGAGCAGGTGTTTACGATGGCATTCATTAAAAAGTAAACAAAAAGGTATCCACAGATTATCTAAGATTAAACAAAGATTATTTAAATGGAGTTTGTAATCACAGAATAAAGCGTAATTAGATTCAAGCATGTTATTCTGAGCAAATATTCAGGAGCAAATATTCAGGAACAAAATTGGGCATGGGTTTAGATTTGGGGTGGGGGGGGCATAATGAGGAGCTAATTCAATTTGATTCAGGTGTGGTGGACCTTGGACACACCTAAAAGTTCCAGGACACCGGACTTTGAGGACCTCTTCCCTAAGCATACAGTAAAACAATGTAAGAGCCACAGACAGAGCAAACAATGATACAATAAAAACAGTAGTTGCGATGGGCTGTATTAAGTGAAAGGTCAAATCTGGTGTATTGATGTGAACTACATTGATCTTAATTTTGGCTTTTCATTAACATTCTGGAAGCTGGTTTCTGAACAATGTTAGTTAATGGATTAATTATTAAAACAAACAAAACAGCTGTTGCTGTAAACAAGGCAGAAAGTAATGAAAGCATTCAGTGTGTGTTCATCAAACTAAGCACAGAAAGCATGCTCAGTTCAAGCAAACGTATAATGACAAGTTATTCACTGTAGCTAAGTGAAATTGAAGACTAAGAATCATGTGAAACGGCTGGTAAAAGTAGCGGCCCTTCAGGGTCATCCTTGTTAAGCCCTTCCACTGTCTTCATTGAAAATCTTGGCCATTTCTTTAAAGGTTGGCGCTGCCAGAGTGTTCTTCTAATTGCTAAATGCTTTTGATCCCTCAAGTAAGTCTTTACATTGCTAAAAGCGGCCAAGTGCAATGTCCATCCTTCCTCTTAATGAGTGCATGGCAGATATTATTCTCTTTTGAATATTGCTCTAAGGCTGCTTGACCTGTGCAAAGTAATGTTGTGGTACTCAGTCACAGGGTGAGCAGTAATGAGCAAATTTAATCACAGCTTTCAGCCTTTTTGCAAAACATGTGACAGACATCTAAAAATGAGACAGAGCCCTGAAGGAGTGCTATGGCGTGACACTGTTACAGAAAAGCAGGGAGAAATCATATCCTGCTTCCCTCTTATGTGTCATTGATATTGGTAAGCATAACTACACAATCCTTCTGGTGTCTCAACCGTTGGGAACCAAAAATTATAACATGCTTCAGAGATGTCTCATGCTAACAATTGAGTGTTTCTTAGAGAACATAGAATAGATTTGCATGTTCTTTAAATATTAACATTGTTTTTTTTTGTGGTACATACCAGTTTATGCAGTTTCAGGACCAAATTTATAACTACATTTGATTCAATGTGAACTACTAGGTGTCGCTTGATTGCGTGAGACTTACTCCATCACCCTCAGACATTGACGTTTCTGACAGCAGTGATGTGTAAGATTCCTTTCCCTGTCCGGTCAGTGTAGGAAACCTAAGGGATTATTTACCCAAACAGATTTGGAATTTATTTAGTTCATTAAAACAGAGTTTGTACATGTAACACATACATGCATAGAAACTAACATTCACTTTTTCTCTGCAATTGTATTAAGTGTATTATAAAAATATGATTTTACAAGCAAATATCGATAATGAGCATTTGCTTGATCTTTCCACACCATCTTAGTTTTGGACAAGCATCACTGCCAGCGTCCCAATATTTGCCACATCGGATTTATTCCATTTTAGATTAAGCTGCCCCTCACTATTCTCCTTCTAATATACCTAAAAGGTCTTTGATGTTTTTTTTCCTCTGTTTGTGGTTTGACGTGTGCTTTCATTAAGTCTTTTGAACATTTGATTTCACCTTTTGAACAGGAGAAAATGCAAACACCACGAAGAGAGACCCTAGGGCAGGGTTTGCACCCAGGACCTTCTTGCATTAAGGCAACAGTGCTACCAGCTGTTCAGCCCACTAATAGCATGCTGTGAAAACATATTTTTCCTATTAGAGATTTCTCCTGCTTTTGCTCTTTGGCTTATTTAACTGTTTCAGATCATCAAATGAATGTTAGACAGTGACAAATATAACCTAAATAAAGACAAAGTGTGGTATTCAAATAATGAAAAACGTTATTCAAACTAATTTGGCATTGTGTTCAACTCAGGTTATTCCACCTTTTTGCAACCACTAACATCAATCTGGTATAACCAAATCTTTTTTCATTGTGGAGGGGTTTTTTCATTTTTAAATTCATCTACATAACCATTGCAGGGTTATCAAGCTTGAACAGCCTTTTTACGGTCATGCCACAGCATCTCAATTACGTTTGGGACCAGAATTTTACTAGAATTTAATAAATTAGATTTTTAGCCCTTTATAAGCTGGTACTCTTTGGATCATTATCTAAGTACATAACCCAAATGTGCTTTAGTTTAAAGGTCAGGTTTTGGGAATTAAAGAAAGTTGCCCAGGTTAACATGTTAGCTACATATGAGCTAATTTTGCTGCAGTGAATTAGTAATAATCGTATTTAATCTCATGATATGCTTTCTAGTTGCTCAGTCTACACTGATGAAGATTTAGTTACCTCCTCATCTTAAATGTTTAGAGTTGCTCCAGTGGGTGGCAACTTGACCTACTTTCTGATCATTTCAGAAATTAGTGTTATATGATTACTGATATAGCACTAAACCTTCTATCCAGGAGGGTTGCTTGATTTTTGTTATATATGGAAAAAATGCAACAAACATTGATGTCATGGAAAAGCAGTAAGAAACTATAAATTCCTCGCCTTTTTTCACAGTACTCCCACTCTATAAAACACAGGGGATCTTAAAAAGTGGTGCACATACTTTTCCACACAGATGCATTAAACACGTTTTTATACGCTAACATACATGCAACATAGGAAAAAATATAAGACCATTCATGAACACACATATTATCAGCACCATGTCCAGAATAAAGCAAAAACATCTAGGATGCTTTCAGAAGTTGTTCAAAAATGATTATACAGTAGAATGTTTATTAGAATAAATGTTTACCATATCCCTGTGCCATATCCAATTACTGTTGGAGTTTAGAAGAACAAAAATCCCTTGCCAAGCCTTTGCTACTCATGTCAAGGAAAGAAAAGAATTAGACCCCTTATCAAACATCATAACTGTGAGATCAGCACAAAAGATACACTAATTGCAAAATCAGTTGCCCATCTAATTATTATAACTGCATGATGGGGATCTTGTAATTATGAGTATTTTTTTTTTTCATAATTGATTGCAGAGAATTATTAATAGCCCGTGTCATTTACTTGAGGGTTTTGACTTTATTCCTTACATATTACAGTAAAATTATGAGGTATGAAACTTGCAATTAAGAGATACGGTTTCTAATTTCATCTTTTTTGTGTACGCTGTGCGCTGCTCCACTGTGTGAGCACTGCTACAAACACACAATAAAAACACTATGGCTTTTTGAGTCAACACAACTGAGTTATAAACAGGCAGCCATGGTGCCTTTTTGTTAATTGAACCTTAAATCAAAGGCAATGCAGTGAATAAAAACTACAAATCTTGAGGGTTTGGATAAGTAAAATGAATCCACAGCCAACGATATATAGACTCTATAAAAAGCAGCAGAGAACAGCAGGACCAAAGCCAATTTGAATGATGGGAGTAACATGAGAACAGGGAATCTAGGAGCGAGCTGTCACGGTTCACACTTATTTTGCAGCAGTGTTGTATTTCAACATTATTTTCATCCCTCTCTCTTCAGCCTATTTACATATTTGCATATCATTTGCAGACATTTGGCAGCCACTGACAGCCAATACATTTTGTTGTGAAACATCTCTATCTGAATTAATAAGTGTGTGTGTTTAATGCATGGCAAATCTGGCACAGCATACTGTTAGACTTCGTCTTATATCATTAGATACAACAGGAATCAGCGCAGTACAATCAGTACCAGAGAAGCATTTCTGTGAAAAACAAAATTTGACTAAACAAATACACTGTTGCTTAAAAGTTTACACAAGAGGTCACCTGATAATGTTCTTGTCATTAAAGCTGCAGAAACTTGGATTTTGCCTAAAGTTTTGAAGAAACACAACTTCCAGTTCACTCATCCGTACTCCCTCCACAGCTCCTCCCCCACAGCAGAACCTACCATGCTGCTCTCATTTTATTTTAGGCTCGGTCTAATTCTTTCTTTTAGCTTGCTTTTTGTCATCTGTCTTCTTCTTTTACTGATGTCATTGGTGACTTTTGGGGACTCATTTAACTGTGTATTACTCTTACTCTTTTCAGTGAGCTGTGGATGCTGCCGTTCCAAGATTCCAAGGTAGCCCACAAGCCTGATTTAGGCCCAGTCCACACATAGCTGGATATCTGGGGAAATTGATTAATTGTAGAGATGCAAAACACCCTTTACGCGTGGATGAAAGGCCTAACCGTACAAAAATGTATGACTCTGAAAACTCCGGCCAAAGTGGAAATTTCTAAACATTCCGTTTTTAGGCCTACACGTACATGACATGTTGCATATTCGGCCATTGTTATAGACTTAGCCATAGAATGGAGTAAATAAATTGATGCTGGTACAGAGGTGTTTTGATTGATTGTTTACAATATGTGTCTAATCAATGTTAAACTGGACAAATTCAACTCTGGACATTTATTTCCAACTGAGCATTTCCTGTCTTCGCCTCGACATCAATAATTCAAATTAAAGGCATACATGGAACCATAATCCATACATGGATTATGAACATTGCAGCTGGTTCAGACACTTTTTCTTTCTTTTTTTTTTTTTTACAAACCCAGCTGCTCCAATATGCTGAGGTGTAAATGGGAAAAAGTGCTTGAAGATAAGATGATTTACACAGGAACAATGCTGTTCAACATCACTTTTATTTTGAAGGATTCTGACTAGCTGACTTAACTTTTAGCTTTGCGGTACACTGCCCCCATGCATCTGACATGTTTAAAACAATGACCAGTGGTGAATTTACACGGATTAGTGTGGATGAAAACTTTTCTAGAAACAATCCTGTGTGTACAATATTCTTAAAATGATGCGGGGAAGATATTCATTTTGATAAAGACCTAGCAATATGTGTGTACCGAGCTTCAGGTACACAAGCTTGGACAAAAGCAGTGGGCCAGAATTTCAGAGAACCATTGCAAGAAGCTCATGGAGATAAATGTTTTAGCAGTTCTACAGATGCTATTAGAATAGAATCTATTGCCCCATTTCCATTGTCTTGCTTGTACCACAATGCTCATCCCATCTCTGCTCCACTGAACTCCTTTTGGTCTCACAGAGAAGGTGAACACCTCTTGGGGATGACATTAAGCCCCACCTTCAGCACTCAGTGTTTGGTGCTCTGCTGCTACAAAGCATTGCTTTGCTGAGAGATCCAAAGGTTTTTCACCATGATGGTCCTGCTGGTGATTGCTCCTTCATATTTACCTCCTCAGTCCACCACTTACCTGCTTGTCCTCCCCAAGCCACTTCGCTGCCCCTTTGCTGCACCACCTGTGGACGACAGAACAGAAATTTCAACATCGACACCCAACCTGTGTCTGTGGAGTAACTTTCCTTCTCCCGATCCACACTCTGAAAGTTATTTCATCATTTCTGTCTCAACTTTCATCTCTTCCCCCTAGAGATTGCCCAGAGACTGCTCCTGACTCCTGCTGCTGATTTTTGCTTTGCATCTTTTGAAAAATAAACTCATTGAACATCTGCTTCCTCTGGCTGTAGATGTCTGTTCTAGGGTATATATATATATAAAGAAAACACTATGACAACAACAGAAACAAAACAAGAAGGAACCATGTATGCTAAGAGCAATTCATACTCAGTTGGAAATCACTTTTGCATGTCTTTGGACTTTTTACTTCTTGTGGACTGAAACCAAAGACGCCCACGAACCCACACTGAACATGCCAACTCCACATGGAAAGAGCCGATCCAGCCTGTAGGTTCCCAACCAGAACCGTCTGTGAGGGAAAAATGCTGAACACTGGACTGCATTTATATTTATAATAACATTTACAGTTTTTTGTTTTTGTTTTTGTTTTGCCTTTTAAAGAATACGCGTCCAACTAAATCCAGCTAAATGAAATATTTATTTTCAAATTCAGTGTTATAGTGCTATAACTTAGGTTTACAAGGTTATAATATCCAATGAAGAATCAATATACAAATTAAATGAAATATATTGATATAAGAAGCCACTGTAGTTTAAAGACTCTTTATTTTATTTTTTTATTATAAAATGCAAAAAGAATTGCTTGCAAATCATTGCCATAAGTATGTGAAACCAGTGACTGGGTTTGTTTTGCGTATGTGATTTCATATATAAAAGTCAAAGTAACAACAAATTTCATGGACAGCATTACTGTGCCAGTAGTAAGTTTTATTGCACAGTTAACGTACACATTACTAATTTCAAAGATAAAAACAAAATGACTGCAGGAAGAGGCAACAAAACACCACTGGGCATACTGCATATGATGCCTCCACCCAGACAGCACAAAAATTCCAAACAATATAAACTAGAACAATCCCTGTTCAATTGATCATACATTTTAGCAAATATATTTATATGAAAAAATAAAAGCACCACATTGCAAAATAAGAGAATTAAAATGGAACTCATAAACGGTAACAAAAGTTACAATCACAACTCTTCAATCAAATAACGTTTTTGGTGCCATTTCAACCCCTTTACAGAAGGCTTGTTTTTTGTTAAGAGGGAACATTCATTACAAAATTTAGCTCCTCTGTATCAAATAAAGAACTAACCTCAGGCTGAATGCTGATCTCTGAAGAGATGTATCAGAATGAATCAGCAGATTTGACTTGAAATAGGTAATGAAGTGCAAAGGTATATTCCCTTGACTGTGATGGACCGAGCAGTAAGGCTAGTCAGGCACAGGCGTATTTTCAAAAAATAGGGTTCTTTTATTTAACCCAAAAAAGATCAAATGTATCAAGTACAAAATGGATCAAGAAAAGAGGTCAAAGGGAACAAAAACTACTCAAAATAACTAGTAACAGAACTAACTCAAACAAACTGACCTGCCTTAATGAGACCAAGAGGAACTTAAGTAGTGGGTGATCAGTGCACAAAAGAAACACGTGGGGCAAAACATACACAAACCTAACTAAACCAAATGAAGCAAAACCCCCATTTCCCCCCATAGCACTGATGTGGTATGGCCCAAATCAGCTCAGCCCCTCGGCCACCCGCTGTTTCCACAGCCAAGGGACGAGAGCAACTGAAACACTCAGAGTATAATTTAAACATAACAAAACATAACAGAAAGTCATAACAAAACAAGGTAAACCAAAATGTGCACACTATTTTTGAAATACAGTGTAATGGTCTGTCGTCTTCCGCTTATCCGAGGTCGGGTCGCGGGGGTAGCAGCTTTATAAAGGAGGCCCAGACGTCCCTCTCCCCGGCCACTTGGGCCAGCTCCTCAGGAGGAATCCCAAGGCGTTCCCAGGCCAGCCGGGAGACATAGTCCCTCCAGCGTGTCCTGGGTCTTCCCCTGGGCCTCCTCCCGGTGGGACGTGCCCGGAACACCTCACCAGGGAGGCGTCCAGGAGGCATCCTGACCAGATGCCCGAGCCACCTCAACTGGCTCCTCTCGACGTGGAGGAGCAGCGGCTCTACTCTGAGTCCTCCCCGGATGACTGAGCTCCTCACCTTATCTCTAAGGGAGAGCTCACACACACTATGGAGAAAACTCATTTCGGCCGCTTGTATCCGGGATCTCGTTCTTTCGGTCACGACCCAAAGCTCGTGACCAATAGATGAGGGTAGGAACGTAGATCGACCGGTAAATCGAGAGCTTCGCCTTTTGGCTCAGCTCTCTCTTCACCACAACGGATCGGTACAGCGTAACAGTGTAATGGTGATAAATAAATTCCAAATAATGAAATGGCTCTGTAAATGAAACCCTATAAGAAAAATTAACAAAATATAACAAAATAAACAAAAAATAACAAAATAAGTGATATTTGTTACCTCATCTGTGTGACTGTAAATGCAGCAATCACAAGGAGCAGGCGGACAATGATAATCTCACGGAGTTGCATTTCTGGCAACGGACCAGAATCTTTTCTAGAGTTGTGTGAAAGATACTTCCCCCAAACTATTGCAATAGTTAAGATAACAATGGGCCTCTCAAACTATAATATGCTTGAAGCAAACTGTCTGCAGTAATGTAATGACCAACCCTCTGTATTATATCAATAGATATATGTATGTACTTTTTCTACAAACCCAATCAGTATGATATTTCCAGGTTAAGCTCCCATCAACAATAATTTTAGCACAATATATATTATTTTGGCATAAGAAATGTAATCAATGCGGCTCTTGTGCTTTGAAAAAGATTATGTACTGTTTGTGTCATTACTGCAACAATCTTGGTAGTTTAACTGAAGGTTATCATATTGTAAGAACCTCCTATTATTCCCAATGCTTTAAAGATGAGATTTTTGAGTTTGTGACTGTCTAGTCACCAGTCAGGGTCAGCCAAGCAGAACATTGTTGGATTCTGGTCACCGGTTGATTTATAATTGCATCTCTAATTTATAGCAAGTTAGACAACACTATGCTGTGCTGTTGATGTTTTAAAGCTTGTATGTTCTCCAGTGTAATTAAAAGCACATATAGCAATATAAATAGTGCTGTTTAGCAGTTTGTTTTCTTGCTACTGAAGATGGCACAAGTGTGACAAAAATATGCAATTCTAGGACACATGAATAGATGATAACAGTGTAATTTCCCTCAGTTTTTGACAAGAAACTAATACACAGTGTCAACACAGCTCTGGCTGAACTGCTTTTCACTCTCTGCTTTATCAGGAACAATAACTGCCTTGACACGCTGATGTGAATATGCGTTACCATGGTTACAAAAGGTTGCTTTCTAAGTGCTTGCTATACATCATTTATCAGGCCTGTGCTTTCATTACATCTTCATGCTCTGCATTCACAGATTCGCTTATAGTTCTGTGTTTATGCTAAAATCAAAAACATACTCCCACACAAACCAGAGGATGGTCTGCTTTTCTCTCACAGTCAAATGAACCGAACTGAGCTCCCTGGTGAAATGATCTCAGCGGGATTCTTTGTTTCACACCTTAGTGTGAAGGCCAGCTTTTAAAAAAGCATTTTATATTGCATGGCTGGGCTACACTAGACGCAACTTTATTTGACTATCTGATCCTTTTTTCTCTTTCCATTCAATGTACTAGCTGATATAGTTATAGATATAGTTTTTTTAATAAAACTGCATCTTTAGCAAGCCAAAAAAGTCAATTCTGAACTGTAATATGAAAATTAGATTCTGTAGATATTACAGTGTCAGCATCTCTGATGTCCTGCACAAATATGCACATTGTTTGCTCCCAAGACGAGAGCTGTTTCGCAAATTCATGAGTTTACAGTCCTGCAACAATGGAATGCATTGCCTAAAAAATGTGGACAGCCATTCTTTGCCCTCAGGCAGAACTGGTTTGTTAAAATCCTTATAGATTTAATGTGTAGCATGTTACAGTAGACTACAATGCCCACTAAGATTCCCAGAGTTGTTCGAAGCAGGCAAAATACATTTGAACGGCATTCATTTTAGTGCAAATGTCATTTCAAGGCCTTTTAGAAAAACAAACAGATCAAGTTTATTTACAGGAATATAGTCAATCCAGTCCAGTTGTGTAGACAGATTTAAATTCAGCACAAATAGTATAAAGCTTTCAAACTAAGAAAACACAGCCAATTGCCTAGAGCAGTGGTGTCCAAACTTTTGGTATCATAATGTGGCTTTTCTATTAAAAACACAATTTTTGTATTGAATTCTTTTCTTTTTACCTGCTCGGCAATACAGTAAACATGGAATATTTTAATTAAACAAATTATTGTAGGTCTGAAAAGAAGGATGTCCAACATTTGCCTTAGTAAAAGGTTAATATTTACCTTACCTTATGGGTCAAATGTTTTTCTATTATGTTGGTTTTAAAAAAAAAAATTCTTATAAACAATGCTGTCTTTCTTCAAAAACCCTCACAATATTTACCCAAGTTTAGGGAACACTTCTCTGCTTGAGAGTCCAAAGTTGCACAATGTTTGTAGCAAATAAATAAATAAAATAACTGGCTAGTAGAACAAAAATACTTTGCTGTTGTTGTGCATTTGCCCTGTGGAATAAAATCAGACTGTAAGTTTAAAGCCACTGAAATGTGAGACTTTTACAGGCCCCCAGGGGACTGCCCATCGCATCAGGGGGTGCCAACACTGTTATGTACCTAGCCCCATCAGTTCACATCTTTCTCTTTGCCTGTGTCCTCTCGAGGAGAGAGTTCTATACTGGGGAGACAAGCCATGAGCCAACATGGGGTTTGAATACCCACAAACATGCTCAACTGAGAATGGAGCTTACTCTGCAGTCTGTCTTCAGCATAATCAGACGCCAGAGAAAAGAATCCGTCCATACCAAAAGCAGCTTTGTGATTTTTCTCAGTTGGTTTCAGATCAAGCTGAGTACGCTGCAGCCTCCAGAGAACGAACACAGCCACGCCAGGAAGGCCATGCGGAGATCCCCCATGCTCGACAGGGTGAGTGCAGCCCATTGGAGCCCATGTAAAGCGCATACCAGGTCTGGTTTCCCAAACAACGGCTGTTTCCCCCTTCGAGCTAGCCGCCTGCTTGATGCTGAGATAACTAGCTTTACTTTGGAGTAAGTCACTGCAACCGGATGCCTCATCTCCACGACCAGGGACAATAGCAGAGGTTTGGCAGACAAATAAACAGGAAACATTTAGAATGGTTTACCTTTTAATATTGTTTTTTTAGGTTTTTGTTTTAAGGTTTGACTAGGTAAGTGTGGTAAGGTTAGTGCTAGTAGGCTAAGTTGCCCGCTAGCATCTTTGAAACAACACTTTGCCGATGTGGTTTGACTATGTTTTTGTTGTTATAACAAACTTTAATGTCCCATCGGTGTATAAAACCCATATGAAAATAATTTTGTGTTGTCCGGCCCGCTCATTACGACCAAATAGAGCTTAAAAGTATTTTTAAAGTAGCGCCGAATGTCTGCTGGCATAGCGCTGTTAGCCCCTGGGATCACTTACTGCTAAAACCCTAGTAAAACATAACTACGGTTTGTTTTAAACATAATGCTTGTTCTCGTTTGCTCCGCCATTGTTCAATAGTGCTTTGAGCGTTTATACATCCTTAATAGGAAGGAATAATGTTGACCGGGATGCACTCCAACACACGTCATTTCCGGTTGTCGTCTACTTCAGTGTCTAGCTTTCCAAATTATTGATTTGAGTCTAATTATTTTCTGGAAAAATATTCACATAAAAAAAATAATCAAGTTTCCTAAAGGTTATTGATTTTACCAAGCAAATCATTCCTTAAAAGATTATTTCCACAAATAAAGTTTTATATAACTACAATTTGCATTGTGAATGTGTTGAAACACATACCAAATGTTCTAAATTTGATCTCATTCCATATCATTTAAGGTGATACTGAGATGACCCCGTAGTGTTACAATAGAAAGGTTTGGGACATGTTAAACTGGATTTGGGGTCTCATTTGCAGTAAGGTTAGCACTGTCTGTCTATATTGCCTATGTTTACATACCTATTGTCTAGAGATATGGATTGTGATTGTGAGAACAAGATGCCAGACTGAAGCAGCTCAAACGAGCTTCCCTTTTTTTGGTGGGGTCAGACTAAACAGCAACAAACTCCACTTTATATCCCTTCTGATCTGTGAACACCTTTGTTAGGGGCTGGAGAGTGTCACTAAAGAGAGGGATGTCTGGGTTTCCCCTCCTAAAACTTTTAACCCAATGACCTGATCTGGATTTAGCAAAAGATTATAGAAAGCTATAAAGATGGATGCAGTCATTCCTTTGATTTGGTTGATGTCCATACACATTTGTGGGAAGTGACACCAATCTTATGTGAAATTATTCACAACTGCATTTTATTAACCACTCAACTTTTGCAGTAAAATGTTTTTGTGATGTAAAAGTAAAGCAATCCCTGTGACTGAATTCAATGGACGATTTACTTGTTCGCTAATTATACAAATTATCTTTTTACCTCCTTGAAGGTTTAGTGACAATCGACAAGCGCAATTAATAAAGAATTCACTTAATAAATTCTTGTACTCATCACCTGTCCATTCTTTGGCTGCCTGTGTTTCATTTCTGTTGTCCTGCATGGTGCCTTTATTTTTATAATACATTTGTATCTTACTTTAGCAATACAGAGGAAACAGACCCACTTACTTCTGTGTGCAATTTGTATTGTAGAAAGTTGTTGGGGCCCACTTGTTTTTATTGACCATCTCAAACAGAAACGGTATCATTCACAACAGCTGACATGTTTATTGTCGCTTTGTTTTAGGGCACAACCACAGATTCACAATTCATTCATAAAGCACGTGTCTGTGTCTTGTCACTTGCCTCTAAATTTAGATCCAGTGCAGCCGGGTAATTTAAACAAATGGTCCAAGCCGCCGTCAATTGAGCATCATGGGGGCTTGAAAAGTCATGTTTTCACTCCAATATTTTTCTTCTCTGCTGCACTCAGTCAGTCCGCTCACAGTGGGAGGAACAATGAGTGAAGAAATTGAAGGTAAAGGCTGTAAGATGTTAGAATCCCCTCACCACTTCCTGATTTATTTTATTTGGTCTCCCTCAACTCTTTTTTCCCCCTTGCTAACCTCCTCTTTCCTGCTCACTCGTTCACCCTCTCTCGATGTCTTTCTCATTCTCCCTTCACAATTATCTCTTATAGCCTGTGAGGTGATTAATGGGTTTCATTTGACATCCTCTCTTACCCTTCGCAGAGCACCAACAAATAAAACCAGGGCCCAGCGCACAAATTGTCCCTCAGAAGAGCAGTAAAACTGGGGAAAATACGGGGGTTGCGAAGACAATGAAACAGAGAGATCTGGCCTTTAGAAAGAACAACATTTGCAGAGGAACGGCCTGGAACGATTTCCTCCGTAGCCTCTCTCCCAGGAGAAATCCCCCGACTGCTAATCTACAGTTATTGCTATTGCCGACGGCAGTCTCCAAATTAAAGAAGGGAGAGGGATAAAAACATTTAGACCTTATCATCTCTTTACAACTTGTTGTTACAAACCGTACTCTTTGTGGCTTACCAGCAGCCTTGCCACTTAAAAAAAGTACCTGCTAAAGATTCTGAATAGAGAGAAAGGAAGGTGCTGTGGACAATAGCTTCATTTAAATTGTTAGTGAAGAGTATTCATATATTGTGAAGCCATACCCCTAAAAATAATAGACACAGCTAAGGGTTATACTCAACCAAAAATTCTAGCCTTAAAATTATCATTGAAGTTGTCACAGAACTAAGCCCCTCCCCTTTCCTTTACTGTGCCACCACTTAAACGTTACAAAATGAAGCAGTAGTGTCTTTGAGACAATACCTGAAATGACAAGTACATGATCTCCCTGCTTGTCTGGTTTAAGAATTAAAAGACTGTAAGGAGGTTTGTTAGACACCAAAGACTTGCTGATAAATTTCTGCAAACACAACACCAGCAATCATTTGCTAGTTATGGTGCCCTATTATTACTGTTTCGGAATACTCCTCCATCTCTGTAAAGTTTATTTCTTTTTAAAACAGCACAGTGTAAGTTTTGATGCAAGTATTATCTTAATTTGAGACATTAAATGATTTTTCAGGTCAATATCCAGCACTTGGTGCATATCGATGCTCAGTGTGAGCTGACCTTCTCAAAAAGTTCCCTATGCAACTTGAGTGAGTCAGATCCATCACTGAATGGGTAATGTGGTCTAGAGTGTCGCTTTACGGGAGTCTGAGCTCCCCTCAAACACGAAAGCTAGCCTTACGTGCTTCTACTTAGTTCCTTCTCGAGTCAAAGCTTGTCATGGTAGAGGGAAGCAAAAAGAGGAAAACTATGTCTGAAGAGGCCAAAAAGAGAAAGCGTGCCAGAGATTGAGGAAAACAGGAGTGGCTCTTGCAAAAGAATTTGTTCACTGAAGAGTAATCAGGATGCAAGACCCATTCTCTTTTTGCATTATTATTATTAGATTGGTAAGTTATCTTTTTGCCTGTTGTATATAGACTATGTCTGAAACTATATTATATTATCATATTAAATTATATATATTATAAAGTATTGATATAATCTTACTGTGGAGTCAGAGATTGTCTAACAAAGCAGAAAATCAATCACATACCCCGCAGCAACATTGAGTCACAAACTGATGCAACTTTGTTTTCACACATCTGGCTGTTTAATTTTATTACTTTTTTGAGAAACATGTTATTAGATGGTTTTATAACCAATACATAACTTAGATTTCTAAAGAAATATCCAATGAAAACCAAACTACAAATGGAAGATAAATTTATATACACAAATAACTATAACGCTATGAATTGTATAATAAGTGACACTTACCTGATCAGACACAGTTTTGATTCTCTGATATACAGGGGTTGGACAATGAAACTGAAACACCTCTGATTTTAGTGTGGGAGGTTTCATGGCTAAATTGGACCAGCCTGGTGGCCAATCTTCATTAATTGCACATTGAACCAATAAAAGCAGAGTGTGAAGGTCCAATTAGCAGGGTAAGAGCCCAATTTTGCTCAAAATATTGCAATGCACACAACATTATGGGTGACATACCAGAGTTCAAAAGAGGACAAATTGTTGGTGCACGTCTTGCTGGCGCATCTGTGACCAAGACAGCAAGTCTTCGTGATGTATCAAGAGCCACGGTATCCAGGGTAATGTCAGCATACCACCAAGAAGGACGAACCACATCCAACAGGATTAACTGTGGACGCAAGAGGAAGCTGTCTGAAAGGGATGTTCGGGTGCTAACCCGGATTGTGTCCAAAAAAACATAAAACCACGGATCCCCAAATCACGGCACAATTAAATGTGCACCTCAACTCTCCTGTTTCCACCAAAACTGTTTGTCGGGAGCTCCACAGGGTCGATATCCACGGCCGGGCTGCTATAGCCAAACCTTTGGTCACTCGTGCCAATGCCAAACGTCGGTTTCAATGATGCAAGGAGTGCAAATCTTGGGCTGTGGACAATTTGAAACATGTGTTGTTCTCTGATGAGTCCACCTTTACTGTTTTCCCCATATCCGAGAGAGTTACGGTGTGGAGAAGCCCCAAAGAAGCGTACCACCCAGACTGTTGCATGCCCAGAGTGAAGCATGGGGGTGGATCAGTGATGGTTTGGGCTGCCATATCTTGGCATTCCCTTGGCCCCATACTTGTGCTAGATGGGCGCGTCACTGCCAAGGACTACCGAACAATTCTGGAGGACCATGTGCATCCAATGGTTCAAATATTGTATCCTGAAGGAGGTGCAGTGTATCAGGATGTCAATGCACCAATACACACAACAAGACTGGTGAAAGATTGGTTTGATGAACATGAAAGTGAAGTTGAACATCTCCCATGGCCTGCACAGTCACCAGATCTAAATATTATTGAGCCACTTTGATGTGTTTTGGAGGAGCGAGTCAGGAAACATTTTCCTCCACCAGTATCATGTCGTGACCTGGCCACTATCCTGCAAGAAGAATGGCTTAAAATCCCTCTGACCACTGTGCAGGACTTGTATATGTCATTCCCAAGATGACTTGACACTGTATTGGCCGCAAAAGGAGGCCCTACACCATACTAATAAATTATTGTGGTCTAAAACCAGGTGTTTCAGTTTTATTGTCCAACCCCTGTAGGGTGTGATCTAGAGCGGTGAATGTGGCCTTGTCATTGTAAGTAATTCCATGAGTTCTCAATCTGCTGGTCTGCAATCAGAATCTAATGTGGTCTGCAATCAAATTCTACAGTATAAATTAGAGGGAGACTTTAATTTTTTAACAGTGCAGTGTTGCCAGTGGCCTTCAGGGGTGCTAAATCTGGAAGCTACAGGTCTAGTGCCCCTAGTGGCTAAATTTATATGGTGCTGCTTTAAGTGTCTCTAATTCTCCTAACAGGGTTCAACTAACGTAATCCTAAAAAAAACCTATTTGAGTCATTTAAAGATTACGTCAATACTAAATCTCAATCTGACCTTTTTACTAGCAGACTTGAATACCACATACCAGTAGAGTGAAGTTATCAAAATTCAATGCTATGTACATGACTGACAGATCAGTTGCAGGAACTACCCACCTTTCGCCCCCCTTTCGCCCAGTGACCATTGGAGAAAGGCATTCCCCACCCCCTGTCACTTGCAATCCTGCATGGATAGATGGGTATAAATAATAAATGGATGGATAACTTTAACTATGTCTGACCAAAATAAGATGTGCAGACTTTGTTGTGAGATAGCATTAATAAAACGGTGTCAACTGATTGGGTCTTGTTTTCCCCTGCAATTATAATTGGATTTACAGTATGCCTTTTTGGCACCCTCATATTGTCTTGCCATTATTAATTTACTCTTCCATCATTATGATGGACTAACAAAATAATCTGTTCATCAGAAGCTGTTTTATGCATCATTGTCACCAATAATTAATACAAATTCCATGTATGAGTTCACAGCCTTGGGCTTTGTTTTTCTCTTTGCTCTTTGTCAGGGTGAGGTGGGCCCTTCCTTTCAGCACAAGCCCTTTCTCAGTAGTCTTCTCCATGAACATGGTGGGAAATGCCAGCCAATGACATTCAGCTCCCGTAAAGGGTACATCATTCCATCTGCTTTGCACTTCGCAGCTATCTGACCACTTACCAAACTCTGTCTGGGTATCATTACCTTATGCTTTCCAACTTTACTATCATGAAATCTGTGTGAAACAAAAAAGATCCTAAGGTCATCCTGGACTGACAAGGGCAGAGAGGAAAAGGACAAAATGACTGTTTCTGCCACACTTACTGCTGTTGCACTATGATGGGTCATGCAAGCATCCTGGCTTGATCTGGTAGCACTTCTGCACCTGAAACCCCTCTAAAAATGTCCATGCCTACTTCTTCAAGCATTTAGTCTCAACTAGAAGTCAAACCCAATTCTAGAAACTAAAATGTCTATTTTGCTCTTTCTATCGAACTACCAAATGGGGTATTTTATTTTGCATTTAGCCTGATCTTCAGAGCATCAAACCAAGCAACAGTGATGGTTTTAATAAGGATCATATGGCCCACCACCCTGGATCTCATCACCAGATCAGGGACTCATGAAAAAAAGGAAAGAAAAAAAAAGAAAAAAGCCTGCATGCAAGTTTTCTTTTCCTAGATTGCAGGAATTTGTTTCAGCCAGTAGACAACTGGTATTCCCATGTGTTGAAAGAAATATTGTTTAACTGAACTGAACTGCAAGATCCTATTTACTGCTAAATAAATATGGGCAATCTCTTGACTGCCTTGTTAAGGTAGTCAAGGGATTACTACTCTTGTGATCAGATCTAGTTCAAAATGTAAAATATTTAGATTGATAAAACATGAGCTGAATTATTAAACACTTAACTGTTCTTAAAAGAACAGTTTGAGATTTATGATACCAAACATTCCACTGCTTATTTTGGAAAAGTGTCAAATTAGGCAAAGATTTGAGCCAGACCTGAACTATAACAAATTGCAGACTCTCATCAGAGATTTATGTAACCCTTTCTCTTCCCAGAAAAGGTCATTCTTAAGTTTCTCAAAAATATATTTCGATCGGTTCTGTTTTTATTAAAACAAAGTAGATCTTTTTTCAATTTTTGTGTTACGTCTCTGTATAAATGTCATAAAACCGTGACATTTTTACTTAAAATGGTAAACTTAAGGTTTTGAAACCATGTGTTCCTCATACCGCTCCATACTTAATGGAAACCCTTTTGACTTGCAAATAAGAAAAACAGATTTATTTTTCTGCAGCATTTTTATCAGTGACACAGCACAATAGTTTAACTCTATTAGACACCCTTAGCAGCATGTTAGTATGCAGTACCAAAGCTCTCAAATCATCCTATTGCAGAAATTGGAGAGGTGAGTGACCCGTGCCAGGTGAGGCTGCGACATTTCATATTCTCTAAATGTATTTCTGGTGAATTTTAAGATCATTTTCAGAAGGGGCCTGCTTTGATTATCCTAAACCAGTGATTTGGGGATAAACCAAAGGGCTCAGAGAAAAGAAGCAATGAGCTTAAACAGAAGATAATGAACTGAAGCCATATTACAAGGTGATTAGAACGGTGGTAGTGTGTATTATCACACTGGGAGGTCCGAGTTCAAATTAAGACAAAGGAAAGAAGGTTATGTCTTATCTATGTATCTATCTATCTATGTATCTATGTATCTATCTATCTATGTATCTATGTATCTATCTATCTATCTATCTATCTATCTATCTATCTATCTATCTATCTATCTATCTATCTATCTATCTATCTATCTATCTATCTATCTATCTATCTATCTATCTATCTATCTATCTATCTATCTATAGATATATCAAAGCATACAAAAATATGATACATACTGGAGGTGTTTTGTGTCATCAAATCTGCGACTTTAGGGGCTTATCAGGACATGCTGCGCCAAAACGTATTTCTCCAGCAGCTTTGACAAACAGTAAAGGACATATTGATGTAGCCTAAAAAAAACACAACACACTTTGCTTTGTTCTCTTTGGGTCTGATGCTCCATATTGAGAAGAACCGCATATGACACTTGCCTGACACCAGATTAAACTAATCTGATTTGAGCTTTCGACAAATCTCATTGGATCTGTGACCCCCTATTTTTCCAGAAAAGCTTCAACAGAGAGAAGTGGAGAAATACCAAACAGGAAAACAGGCGTGCGGGTGAGGAACATGATGAGATCAGCCAAATAGCACTGCTTCAATGCCTTTCTTGAATTGCACTTTGACTGAAATGTGAGCTAAATCCGCAAATACCCAAAAGACAAAACGTGGAATGAAGGAAAAAAGGGAAAATTGTTTTGTATGTTCTGCAAAATCCTTTGAATTCCACATGAAAGAAAGTAAAACCTGTTAACCAGCTTCTAATATGCTGATGGCACATATACTCTTATCAAAACACACAATTATCCAGCCCCTGGGGGAAAATATGCGTAGCATAGTGTGATAGGCTATGTTACAAAGATGATTGCTGCTTTTGCTTCAAGGGTCCTGTTATTTTCAAATGTTATATTTGGTTAGACAGAGACCAGGTAAGAAAGGTCTATAGCCAGAGTGTCTTTAATCCATTGCCGGACATTTTCTATTGCTCAGTATCAAAATTATTTATACCATCCCAGTAGAACTGCCAGAGGAATAATGTCATTGTTTTGCTATAATTTTGTTTTAGTGGCAAACCTCTCACACTGTGTAAACTGATTCTGTCTGATTACCTCAGGGGGGACGTTTTTTAAAAAGTTTGCAGCACAAAGATCATGGTCCACTGCAACATAGTTTTTTCCCAAACATAGCAGTCCGAACAACACTGTTAAACTATTTAAATTAGTGAAGTTAGCTTGAATGATCTCCAAAGGCCCT
Organism: Fundulus heteroclitus; assembly: GCF_011125445.2. Lineage (NCBI taxonomy): Eukaryota > Metazoa > Chordata > Actinopteri > Cyprinodontiformes > Fundulidae > Fundulus > Fundulus heteroclitus. The sequence goes on from NC_046361.1 coordinate 10,754,072, forward strand.
ATAGGTTTTATATTTTCATGTATCAGAATCCAACTCTAATTTAGTTATTTTAGTGTGAAGACTTGAATGCTTGTTTATCTATTCTGAAAAATACGATTAAGTAAAACTAACAACTTTCATCACAGCTCTGGAAGCCTTGAGTGCTTATCACCGATGATATTGTCAAGACACTTTCAAAAATAGTTTTATATAGTAGAAACCAACCCATTAAAGCCATTGCCCTCCAAAGGTTAAGTACCTGAATAAATCCAACAGACAAGTCATAAAATGGACTAGTCATAAAACTCATAATCTCAGTCGTTAAAGTTGCAATTATAATGAATTAAACCCTTCCATGGTCAGAAATTGTAGTTATTTTAAATTTCTTAGAAATATTTTTTTTTTCACAAGCAAAATCTTTGGAATGGACGTTGTAAAGTTTGGTGTCATCTATTCACTAATGTTTATCCTGTTTAGTGAGCGAATCTACAGAGAGAGAAAAGGTTACAAAAAACAAACTCAGAAACATTTAGCAAAAATCTCTTATTTATAGTTCCTATGTTGCAGACACAAAGATGATGACCCTTTCTGTATCACTTTAAAGATCATTGAAAAGTTTTCCTGAACAAATTTGGTCTTCATGAGAGAGGGTTAAGAGGCTGCTGGCCTGTCACTTGCACAGATACATCCTTAGCGGTGCTGAAGCACCTGCCCTTTCTACCTAGATGAAAAAGGTGCCCCTTCTGCTAAAGAGATTTTTTTTTCTTCATTCACCAATATTTCAAAACAATAACGACCCCCTCTGTCATCAATTCTCCTGAAAGTGTTTATATTTTTATTCGGAGAAAAGGGACAGAACAGCAGAAATCGTTGCAACTTATGTCAAAAAGATTGTAGCTTCAACATGCCACAGTTGTAAACAATGATGAGAAAAAAATAGCACATAGATGCTCATTGTTTTGCAATTTTTCCCCCTTTTTCCTTCTCCTCTTTTGCCTTTTAAACATACACACATAACCGAACAAGATAAAATTTGCAAACTGAAAAAAAGTAGAGGGTGGGTGGGGGGGTTGGACCCCTCAATCTGGGAATAGAGACTGAAGAGAGTTAAGGAATGTCAAGAAAGGGCACCATATGTCATTGAATTTAACAGAGTTGCCCTTCCCTGAATATCTGATCTTCTCCAGTTCTAGAAGAGACATAGTGTCGTTAAGCCACTGCTATTTTGTCAGCATCTTTCCAGCCTTTCATTTGGTCTTGCTGGGTCTTGGATATATATTTTGTTGTGACCCATTCCAAAAGCCGCCACATAGCTAGATTTGGACTGCCCGTGTCAGTGGTGATGTTTACCACAAATAGTCCTGTGGGAGCTGCTCTCTCAATGATTTCTAGGATGATTGGCTTGTAATTTGTCCAGTTAATGGAATTACCACTGAACTGGTAAGCCACCACTTGCTTCCATCTTGTTGTGCTTCCTGCCAACGTGTTGCTGCTCTCCTCTATTCCCAGGCAATGCCACATCCAAAAAGCTTCCCCGTTCCTGTGTGCAGCTCCACACTTAGTAGGATAGCCATTTCCTCCAGAGTTAAGACACCAGGCTCCAGGTTAATGTGTTGCAGTCTTCTTTGCTGGTTTCTGATGTCATGGAGAGGAAGACTCATGTCCTGATGAAGCATGCAGCCTGTTGAGCACGCAGAAAAAAGGATTGTCTGTTTTTTTATGTGTGTTTGCTCCATCTAAAACCTCTATTATGCCAGTAGCCTTCATCTGATCTTTGGTAAACATATAACCCAATTTATTTTCCATAGTCAATACTTTATTTCTTAGGACAAGATGAATCTTTTCTGTGTCAAGTTCTCCTTCTATCATTTTTAATGTGATGTTTTTGGGTTTCTAATTCTTCCTTTAGTTTTTTCACCTCAGTTCCCTGCTTTGTATAATAAAAGGCCTCGTATAATAAAATGTTTGGTTATTTGTTTTTGCAAATAGACACATGCCTATTTTATCACCTAATTTGGTTTTAACCAGAAGCTGTTTTATTTAAATTAGCATTTTAATGAATTACTATTATACAATATTTTAAGGTTATATGCACAGAGTATATTTTCCTCCAAGTTATTTAAAACTTATTTAAAATGGAAAAAGGCTCTATCATTCAGCTCATTTTCCATCTGATACCAGATAAAGCAAAATAACTAAATTGCATGGTTACACATGTTTTTTTTATATAGGAATATGTCCTGAAAACAGTAATATTCATCCTTTGTTGAAGGATGTAGAACTGAAGGTAAGCTGGAGCAGGACAAAACTGGAGGACAAGGTCTAGCACTCCCACATTACAATCCTGGGAACAACTGAAAGAGCTTTAAAACTGCTAATATTCCTCCTGTTTGGTTTGCTTTATGTGCAAAACTTTAATATAAACCATTGTAGACAGTTTATATTGATCAGTATATTGTACAAACACTTTTTCTATCAAATACGATCTGTAGCCCCAATGTATTCTACAATGTGTGGGGAATAACATTTCCACATTATTTAGAACACAGATAAATGTCCCTGCTGCTCCAAAAAAAAAAATGCTTTAATAAAATTCAGTCAGTAAAGTAATCAGAGAATATTACAGGTCAGTAATTGCGAGGAAAAAAGACAAATGAGTTGTTTTTTGCCGTGGCTCAAACTAACTGACAGCGTGGAGACGTTGAGCCACGTAACCAGGTGTCTGTGAGTTTAAAGTCTGTCGTAACTCTCTCTATACGGCGCGGCTAGACCAGCGACTACTGAAGACGTCATGTTCTTGTGCATGCAATGCTGTATTCATATTTGGTATGGAAAATCACCCACTCCTCCACTCCCATAATGTCACAGTGATGTTTTTAGGTACCGAACCATGGTACCGTTTGATTTTACATGAATCAGTACTCGGTGACCCCTGCCAAAATGTTTTCTTCCCAGAAATCTCCTGGTATATCTTAAATTTTGGATAAGAGACATAAGCTGACACTGTTCGCCACTATCCATATAATCCCAGTGTTTGAGTCAGCCCTGTGTAATATTATCTGCCCTGGCCTCTTTATGGCCGCAATCCACCAACACTACTCAGGCTGTGCTTTGCTTCACCAACAGTCCATGGGTATCATCACAGAATGGGGACAGTATTTTTATAGGCAGGGAAGTGACTTGGAATAAATGAAGACACTCACGGTCAAGGTGGTCATCATGCTCTGTTTCTCAAGTGGAATTGGGACGCTTGTATTTCCCACCTGCTTTATGCTGAACACCAAATCTGCAAAACAAATAAACATGTTTGGGGATAAAGCTATACTTCATGTTAGTCTTATTTCTTTATTTTTTTTCCAATTTGCAAAAACAGATGCCAAGTGGAGCTGATATTATGTTGTTAGAAGGGTTCATATCTGTCAAACTAACATAACTGGATCAGTCTATTAAGAGACCCATCTGCCCAGGCTAAATCTGCTCTGAGCATTCAGACTCCTGCTTCAAGCCTGTGTGCATCCCACCAGCATTTTTATGTTTTCTCCCAAACACCGCTGTTGCCGTTCATTGCAACAACAATTTTCTGCTTACATGTAGGAAAACTGGGGATCAAATGCATGACCTGGGAAAATGGAACACAGTATTTCTTTTTTGTTTCGCTTCTGCAAGAGCTACTGACCGATCAATTATAGCCCACTTTTCTCCGTGGTACAGTTTCTACTTTAAGTTATGCCCAGTGTATGCCTCTTCTCTGACAGTGTTGTGCTTGTTTCCATAGAGATGACACCTGTTCCCACACACTGTACTTCCAGGTAGGCACTGATGGGGTGATGGTGCTTCACTGAGGAATTTCTCATCATTACTGCTCCTCTGCTAGACTAAAGAGAGAGATTCAAGCAGCAAGTCAATTGTCCTTGAATAGGCTCCAATACATTTTCATTGATACCTTTACCTTTGTTTGCTAAATGAATTATGAAAGGTGAAAAAAAAAGACCTAGATTACCTTTCTTACTAAGCTATAAAAATATATATATCAAAGAGAAAGGGTAAAGATCATACTATTTTGCTTTGGTACATTGTAATTCATTTGTTTATATAATTGTTTTAAAACAAAATATTACTTTATGCTGAATGACTGGGTATTCTGTCATTCTCTGGGGTAGGGGAATATATAATGCTTAACCAGAATTTAGCCCCCACCTCTAACGCAAAATGAGCAATTGTTCAAGGTCAGCTTCCTTTATTTCACATGACTGCTTCCACCCCCTCCCCCATGTTACACCTGTATTGCTGATGTTGCTCAGCTTCTGATTTATCCTGCTCTTTTCAACAAAACAGTGACACAGCAGCATAAGAAGAAGAACAGGCGTTCTGCAACTTGTCTCTCCGGTCATATCTCAGATAGTAATGGCCTTTGATATCATCTTGTAGAAGGTTTTTGCTAATGTAATTTTTTTTAGGTGGTCATTGTTTATGTTTGGAAACAGTTTCAAGCCAGAATGCACATGATTCAGGGTTATACAGCAAGTCTGTTAGCAAATTGAACTTGATTTGATGTTTACGCAATAATCTATTTATGCAATACACTTGAGCACTGTAGTGATTTAACATGTGCCAATCTTTTCTACCTTTAGACAGGACTGCAAAGGCAAGGAAATTGATATTTAGTCAATTTATTGCGACAGTGGAATTAACACTAAAGATTTTTCTCATGAACACATGGTAATCAAGTTGGTTTAAATGTTTGCTACTCATGGGTGTGCTTCGGTGGTGCAGTGGTTAGCGTGCACGACCCATGTACGGAGGCCTTAGTCCTCGATGTGGTTGACCCAGGTTCAACTCCGACCTGTGGTCCTTTGCCGCATGTCTCTTCCCCTCTCTTGTACCCTCTTTCCTGTCAGCCCACTATATGAAAAACGAGCCACAAGTGCCGTAAAAACCTCATAAAAAAGGTTGTTACTCATGGTGTTGTATAATTAAATATATGACATTTATTTTTTATGTAGGTATTCTTACAATTGTTTGAAAATGGCTTAATCTTGTTGCACAGTGACCCTTTGTTTCAAGAAAGCTGTTTATTTTAGCTTTATGTAATATGATGGAGATGTTTTACTTGCTTTTGAATGTGTTAAGGATAACCTACAAATTAACAATTTGTTGTTGAAAAGTGGTTAAATGGCCAACAACTGAGGTGGTGGCCCAGCTGACTGAATTGGTTGTGTTGACCAAGTGAGAATGCATGGAACATGGTGTGCACTGAGGCAGAAGTATGGGCACGGCTTATGGCTGACCTCCAGTAAACAACTACACAGCTACTTTCTACTGTAATGCTCTGACAGAATCTGGACATCCGATAATTCAGCTGAGACAGAGAATAAGCTCGTAATAATGTTTATTGTCAATAAACTGGTGTTGCTGGAACTGGAACTGACTAGGGTTTGTACTGGAATCACTGTGAGAAGAAGTGCAGGGTTAGTCGACAAGAACAATTCAGTGGAAGTAATGATGCACTCAATGAAAGCCACTAATCTTCTCATATTCCAGGACGTTGCACTGGCTCTGATTATTGATCCCAATGGCTCCGCCAGAGTGATTCAGATCCCTAACAGATCACTGACCATGGCTAGCCAGGGAAAATGCTAGCAAGGAAGTCGTCATCAGTTCGGGGGTCATGCACAGAAGACAGTCCACAGGGCAGAGGTTTCCACAAGAGCTAGGCAAGAGGGAAATCTGGGATACAGACGAGAGAATCTGTAACAGGAGGCACATACACCAGACAGAGCTTCACGAGTGTGGCAGAGACACAGGTCTGAGCTCCATGCTTGGGTTGTACACGATAGGCAGGAGAATCCAGACAAGGGCAGAGACAGGCTGGGTAGGTCAGTAGGCAAGGCAGGAGGTTGATGTCCAAAACACAGAAGCCAAAAGGAGAATCCAATAAGGGCAAGGTAGAAAACAGGAATGGTCAATAAAAGGAACACTGGATGGTCTACTCACACGATTGCTTTCAAGAATCTGGCGATTACCCACTGGGAGAGCCAGGAATGTATGGCACAACTCTCAGGTGCAGCGACTCCCAGTAATTGGAGCCGCCACAGGTGTAACCACTCAAACCTGATTGCCTGTGCAGCACAAAGAGCAGGGAGTGATGTCATGGGATTGCAATCAGCAGCTTTTCAGGCAGGAACAGACAGGAATCGTTACATCTACTGGGAATGTATTTTCTTTCCCTTAAATAACAGTGTTTATTATCTCCATAAAAACATCTCTGAATGTAGATTATTTGAAATGCGGGATGGTTGCTACCGTTCTTTCCATCCAGAGAACACACACAGCTACTTGCTAGCTACTGCTTAGGTCTACTCTATATTATGATGCTATGGTTTTTTTCCAAACCTGATGCATTAATGAATGTAGTAAAGACTATTGTCGCCAATAAACCTGTATAGGAGGTGGCTACCATGGAAGCTAATGGAATTGCTGGACAGACATTATTCATGACAGAAAACAGGCTTAATTCAGTGGCAACCAGACTTTTGCTCAGTTCTTTCTGAAAACGTTTCAACACCTATCCAGGAGTCTTTGTCAATTCTGATGGCTTGCACTTGAGCAACCTGCAGTTGATGTGCTGCTGTTTTTAAAGGACACTGAGGCCGATCCTCCTAAGCGCATTCTAAGTCAGATGCAAATCAATAGCCCACTCTTCACTGTCCTGGGTCATCAGAAGCTATTGCTAGGTATGAGTGGAGTACTTGGTCACCTGAATCATGATGGGACTGCTGATGTAATCTCTTTGAACGTGTTGGAGGACCAAGCTGTAAACACCGGGGAGTTGGAAGCATAATCTTCTCCCTCTGTTTAGGGATGGCTATTCTCTTTTGACCAAGATGGCTTTTCACCCCTCTCTAAGACCATACATTCTCCCTGTCCAAAATCTGGGCATCATTGTCATCAAAAGTGTGTCCTTTGTTCTTGAGGTGCAAGTGGACTATTGAATCTTGCCTCAAGCTGCTGGCCCTACTGTGCTGTGCCATGCATTTGTGTAGCTGTTGTTTAGTTTCTCTGAGGCCTAGCAGGAGGCTAAGAGGAAGATCAAAAAGGAAATTAATGGATGGGATGTAAGAGGACATGAACATAGCTGGTGTGGGAAAAAATCCAAAAGATATGCTTAGATTGAGAAAATGCCTTCCTGTGGAGACCCCTGAAAGGGAAAAGCCAAAAGAAGAAGAAGAATTTGTTTTTCTATTGCTTAAGACTCGGATGTACTGGTGCATAGTTGGTTTCACTACACTCTTCTGGGATCGATGAATGTGACATACTCCTCCTACAGGTGCACTAAGTACATGTTGCTATGGACAAAATATGCCTGTGTACATCAACTTGTGAACAATAATCTAGACTTGGTGCATACCTCATCCATCCATCCATCCATCCATCCATCCATCCATCCATCCATCCATCCATCCATTTTCTAATAGGCTTATCCCTATTGGGGACACAAGGGGTGCTGGTGCCTATCTCCAGCTGTCAGTGGGCGAGAGGCGGGGAACACCCTGGACAGGTCGGCAGTCTATCGCAGGTGTATACCTCATATAAAACTAAAACAACATACTTTTACTGTCATGAACTGCTATTGTTACATACACAAAGTGTGACAGGGACGAGGCATAGGCATATTGACGGATGGATATATTTAATGATGAACTGAGAAACTTGTAATAAACAAAGCACATGAGACAGAAATTAAATGACAGAAAGCAATTGGATGAACAACAGGGTTACCAACAGAGAATCCAGCTGGAAAGAAACAGAAACCAACAACTTCAATACAACTGGGGAATAATTAACTGCATGAAAATCAGGTGAGCATAATCAATAGAATACCAAAGAGTTGGGGAGAGGAAGAAAGGCAGGAAACTAAGGCCTTGTACACACCTTTATAAAAAAGTAATATTTTTTCCACATCATTTTTAAAAATAATACTACACAAACCCATTCACACGAGCTTGCAGAAATACACCACTGAGCATTGTTTTAAACTTGGCAAATGATAGGGGGCAGTGTACTGCGAAACTAAAACCTATGTCAACCAATCATAATCCTTCAAGACAACCACGTTGTCCATCCATGTTAGGAAGGTGTAAAGCAGCTCTTTCTCCTTTGCACCTCAATGTATTAGAGCAACAGTGGAGCTTCTAAAAACAAATAACCAAAAAGGTGTCTGAACAAAAGTAAAAATCAGCACCTCTCTAATAACGTTAATTTTTCCTCCACTGCATGACCAAGACAATAACTACGGTCGCACATCTGAGGTCAGCGCTGCATTATTTATGGCAGACTGTGGCGCGTGGGACCTTAAAACTCTGTTTTGCCATGTACACACAAACATAAAATCTGGTTTTTCTTAACATTGGCCAGAGTATTAAAAAAAAATTATTTTTAGTTATGTAAAATGGAGGTTGTGCGTAGATAAAATGTATAAAGATTTATCAGTTTTCCTGGATATCCGGTTACGTGTGAACAAGGCCTGAGAATCAAACTATACACAAACAACTATGGATCAAGACAATAACTGTATGTGTTTATTTCAGGCAGTGGCGGTTTATGTGGCAATATTCAATACATATATTTTTCTGTGGTCATGTTAAGCTTTTTTTGTTGCATAAATTAACGTTTACTCTGTACTCTGCTGTTCTTCCTGTTAGGTTAGTGCCACTGGGTTTGTGATTGACACCCTTACAAAAAAGGGCATCTGCATTACAGGTCAGAACCATAGACATCACCTAGACAAGGTGTGTGCCATTGTTTTTGTTCTGAGACACCATTTGTGAAGACAACAATGGTCACCTTCCCTGCTGCTTGTGCAGACACAGAGGACGTGATGCTCTTTTCGAAGGCTATTTCATCTCTTAAATCTGAGAGACACATCTCTATCCATAAATACCTCTCAGAGAAGAAAAATGAATTTCATTTTAATGCATATTTTTTATGTAATGCAATTTCTCTTCAGTGTGTGTGTGAGGAGGAATTCAATGTTAGTTTCATCTGAGCAAACTATATTCTGCCAGTGATTCACTGGTTCAATGCAAAAAGGGAACTAAAAGTCGGTAAAATCTTCTTGAAATAAGATATTTTCCCTTGATTTAAGCAGCTAAATAAGACTATTTGCCAATGGTATCAGTACTGTTACCCCTAAAATAAGATAATTAGATATTCTACACTTGAAATAAGATGATGGCAATGAATTGTTCCTCTTTTAAGTGCAAAAATTGGCAAATAGTCTTATTTACCTGCTCAAATGAAGGAAAAAAATCACAATATATCAAGACAATTTTACTGTCTTTTCTCTCCCTTTTTGCAGTGTTTGTCCAAATATTCGTCATGCTTTGCTGACTGAGTGACATGTCTGTGTGAATGACATCATGACCATAAAAATTTAATTAGCAGAAACAAAATATTCACGTCTAATATCAAGAACCAACTTGTTCTTGGTCAGAAAGGCTTATTTTCTTAGAAACCACAATCCTTGAACTTCGCTTGCAGAAACCAAAGTTGCAAATTTCAGCATCAACTTCTGTTCTTTCGGGTTGAGATGTGAGAAATCTTTGTGACACTGCTGCAGCTGTGTGAAAAACAAAAGGAAACATTGTCATCTACCAGAATCTACATAATCTATTGCCTATATCTATGTTTGATGACATAGGTATCAGTTGTTCCAGAGGTGTCCGGTGTTCTTTTCTGCATACCCTGCATTTTACCTGTAGTTAATAATCTGCTGCACAATATATACACATGAAGTATTTCTATCCACACTGAATACAGTGGGTGAGCCGCAATGTCACAGAAGGAAAATCTGTGTTTTTTGTCTCTGAATTGAGAAGATATGACATTTTCCCGAAAATAGTTGAGCGGCCCCAGGCACTGGCTCACTTCAATGGCAGTGTATGTGTGTGTGTGTGTGTGTGTGTGTGTGTGTGTGTGTGTGTGTGTGTGTGTAAGGTTCTGTATTTAATAAGAAACAGAGAAAACACACTGTCCAGCTTGACACTAGAGTCTTGGCGAGGAGAGTTGAGTATCACAGCCCTGGGTGGCAGGATATCAGTGGAGATGGCTCATCTGCACACTCAGACAGCCACCCTGCTCGCGCTTACTCATGCCTTTATCTCCTCACTTTCAGACCCTGCTCACAAGAAGTCTCTCCTACAATGTCAAGCAAATTTAATCAGCTTAGACAAAATGCAGCGGAGGAAAAAGTTTTTAAAGGTCTTAAATAATATTTTGAATTAAGGTATAAAAAATAGGTGCTAGGTTCCTACTTTGAATAAATTCTGATTTGTGGTTCTCAACCTTTCCTTCATGTATCATGAAAGTGCCTTGGAAAGTGGCATGAGGAAATTTTTACGTAACAAAGTCAGTTGATTTGTGTTAGACATTTACAAACATTTTAAAATTGCTCTTTGAATAATCTAGTTTTGATCCAATTGCCCAACATAATGTTTTTGTGTCGTTTGAGTGCACAGGAACCCAGCTGTAAAACTGATCTTGTTTGCAGCATGTGCGAAAAAGCATAAGCTCACTGAGCAAATAACTCAGCTTCATGAGCTGACAATTGGTAGTGAATGCTGTATAGCCTGTGTAGTTTTTGAGCTATTTCGATTTATCGTATCAGTGTTGCTGCTTGCTGATCATCCCACACTTTGTCCTGATATTGACTCCCCATTATAACCTAAATAAGCCCAGTGAGTAAAAGAGGGTTTTACGTAACAGGAAACTCAGTCAGCAGAGCCTGCCTCTGGTTCAAACATTATCTACTGGCATGAAATAAGCCCTTAATGGCACTGCTTTAGCTAACTGTTCATTAGCCTATTTAATGAAGCAAAAGAAGGATAACAATAACATCACCTCAAGGCTATATAACTGAAATTCTCCTTAAGGCTCAGGTCCATATCCACATGGATGGCCCAGAGGCAAAGCGTGTGGTGGATTGAAGCTACTTATCATGCTTCATCCATACTTTGAAATCTAATAGCTCAGGTTTGCAATTTATGTTAGAAAAATAATTAGTATGCCAAAGTATGCCCTCCATCTCTAGTCTTCTTCCAATAATTTTCATGGAAAACTAAAGGAAATACATAATAGAGATGTCATAGTCCCTTATTTTGCCATGTATGATGGTATATCTAAGAATACGTTTTATGTGAGTATAAATGAGGAAAATCTTGAATTTAGTACGTATGAATTATGGGACTCCTCATGTTCCTCCGTTTTGTTTAGTACATATTATTGGGATTTAGAGTGTACAATGATTATCTTTTTTCACTTAATTTCCAACCAACTATTTAACGATTTAATCAAAAGAGGAATAAAATAATATTTGATATGATTGGGCTTACAGAAAGGAATGTTGTTGGCCTGTTTAATAGGGGCCTGTTCAAGCAACTCTTGTAAAGATGGTAGTACCCATTATCCTTGCTTGCTTGCTGTCTTGACCAGATTGAGAGTATGGATATTTGCCTTAACAGCCAGGTTACCAAAACAACAGGTCAATCTTTCATGTTTTAGAAAATATAAGTTGCATCCCACCTTAGAGGTAATAAGCTGGTTAAATCATGCCAGCAAATTATGACAAAAAAAATAAAACTGTAATACTAATGGCAGGGGTTTCATGCTAATATTATGTGTGCGTGGTTGACTGACATCATCTGGGAGAGTTATAATAGGGAAAGATTAGAGACATACGTGATAAGATCAACATACAAATGTGCTGCTGTACAATAGAGAATGGTGAGAACAAAGAAGATGAATCTTGAGAACACAGAAAACAGCAGGGGAAAAACAATTTGGTAAGTACAACGAATGTAGCTTTGTCATGATTGCCTTTTTTCCAATTTGCATTGAAAGAGTGCCGTTCCTGTAGGTTGTCAAATGAAATATAAATAGAAGTGTAATCACTCTACTTGCAATGATTCCCCATACTACAGGGTACATTTAATGTATGGTCTTTGTAAAGTAGTTGTTTTTATTGCTTGTGGTTGATACTTAAGGTCATATATACAAGTAATATGCATATTAAGAGTTGAATGGTGTATGGCTTTTAACTATTTGGCTTTCAATGAATATTGCTCGTATTTCTTACAATATTAGTTGTTCTGTGGAGAATGCTGTGGAGAGTGCTTTATGACAATATTAAAAATAAATATGTATCTACTTTACTTTCTTCTATTAACAAATCCCTTCTAACTAGGCTGTTTAGATCTTTTAGAGAATATACACTTACAAGCATTGGCTAGAATAAATTTATCTACCCAGGAGTATTTTCCCTGATTGGACTGTGAGTGGGCATCACTTGATTTCTCATACAGACCTGTGAGTGGGAGCTAGAAAATGCAGGTAATGCTCCCACATGTTTGAACTAAAATCCTCTCCTTCTAAGGTAAAAGCTGCTCCAGTGTTAAAATATGTTACCTGTTTTATTTTTTGTGTTTTTTGCACACTAAATAGTTACTGGAATATAAATCAGAATCATGTAGACAGAAAAAAAAAACAGAACCTTTCTTTCCAGGAATCCCTTGCTCATTCTTTGTATGACAGATCAGTCAAAATTAATGCTTACAGGAACAACATCATAGCTGCCTACAATTTTAAAAACCACAGAAGAAGAAGAAGAAGAAGAAAAATGCCGGTTTGCAAACTACTGCTTGCACTGCTGACTCTTCTGAATATAACCACAACTGGGCACGGATATAATTCAAAGTTACCTTAAGTAACAGTAAAACTTAATCGTCTGTCCATAGGAAAACGTTATTCTCTGCCATCTCAAAGGTTTATTAGTTGGCTTTTAGGCAGAACACATGTGCATGTTGAGTTTCATAGAGTATATCACCACTAATGGCCTGGCATGGAAATCACACCATTTTCAAGTTTCAACAGTACTAAGTTGGTGAAGTGAAATGGGAACTAATAATATATTATTTTTCATTTGACTTCACTAGACTATTTTGAAGAAGAATAAAATAAAAATGAAAAGCTGAACATTGCTATGAAGCCCCTAAAATGCTCTGGTACAACCAATTATCTTCAAAAGTCCCATAATTAGTAAAATGGAGTCAACCATTTGTGTAATCTAAAATTTATCAGTGGAAACTCACCTTTTATAAAGCACCACTTAGCAAAAAGCATCACACTATGAAGACCAGGGAGCTCTCAAAACAAGTCATGGAGAAAGTTGGTGAGAAGTACAAGTCAGGGTGGAAATATTAAGGAAAATTTCAATATGTTGGAATGGCCTAGTCAAAGTCCAGACGTCAGTCTTATTAGGAATCTATTAATGAAAATCTCTGTTCACAAGTAAAAACCATTTGAGATTAAAGACCTGGTGCAGTTTTGCCTTAGGAAAAAAAATTCCAGGGTCAATTGTTTAAACACCACAGCTTACCTGAGTGTTGTTGCTGACCATATGCATACTTTGACAAACCCAATGTTCCATTACTTAGATTTATAGTCGGAAAAGGTTGTTTCTGTAAGCCTAATGCAGATGCTTTCTCTCACAGGTATTGTGTTACCCCTTTAAAAGTTCCTACCCAAAGAAGTTCCAAAAATTCAGCTTTTTAAGTGAATGCTACATTTGCTGATGAGCAATAATCAATGTAGAATAGACCAACAATACATGCATTTTCAATGTAAGGATGTCAATTTTTCAAGGACTTCTGCTTAATATGCCATTAATGTCACGATTTGGGTTCTGTTGTTGGTTTAGTTTTGTACTTATTTTTATTTTAGAGTTTCTGTCTTAGGTTTAGTTTCTGGCATAGTTTGAGTTCCTGCCTTTAGTTTAGCTTCTGTTTTGGGTTTTTTTCTTGTTTGGTTTTTATTATCACTTGTGTCCTGTTTTAGTCTTAGTTTGAGTTCTCTCATAGGTTAGGCCTTATTGTTGTTTGTTTGTGTTCCAGATTGGTTCTTAAACTGTTTTAGTTTAACCTGTTTTCACCTGTCACTTCAGTCAGCTCAGTTGCACCTACAGTCACTTCCCTTCCTTTAATTAGTTCCACCTGTTTTCTGTAATTAGTTTCACTCTGTTCACCTGCTCACTCCCCTACTTATATCTGCGCTGTCCCCTGCACTCGGCCAGATCATTGTCTTTCTGTGCCTATTGGTGAGTCTAGTCCAGCATTCCCTGATCTTCGTATTATTTGCCTGTTGACCTGACCCAATTTGCCTTTTTGACTTCTGAGCCAGCCTGATACCTGATTCTGTTTTTCCTGCCTGTTTTACCTGACCTAGTTCTGTCTCTGGAGTATATTATTCTTCCTGCCTGTTGCCTGGCTCGACCGATCTTTGGATTTTGGAATTAGACTGTCTCCTGTTTTGATTATTAAGTTTGCTGTTTGTCATCTCTGGACTATTTTTGGTTTTTGGACACAGTCCTCCCGTTTTTGACTTGATGCCCCTTTTGTTTCCACCTGTTTGTTTTCTGTTTAATAAATCCCTTTAAAAATGTCATCTATTTGTTCAGCCTGAATACTGGGTCCACCTGTTCATGACATTTAAACAAATTTTAACACCTTTTTTATTACAAAATAGATAGTTTTCACCGATGTTTTGACAGGTAAAAATTAGAACCAACTTTTAACTCTGACCTTACATGTTGTTGCATGCACCTATGGATCTTCTCTGTGTAAACCTGCCCAGGCCCCTCTGTATAGGTTAGGGTGTGCATGGGGAGAGATCTGAGCTTTTGTTCTGTTCCTCAGACCAGCTTTTTCTAACCACTGATAGGATATCTAAATGTCAGGCACTTTATCTGCAGATGGTACATTTTGTGGAAGGACCTGGTCTTTCACAAAATTCTTTGTTCTTAACTATACTTGATGCATTGTTGAAATCTAATCTTTACATTGCACATACCTCCTTAATATTAATGTCATTTTAGGAACATTTAGAAACCTTAAGTGAATACATTTTTATTTAATTTTTCACATTTATTTATATATATATATATATATATATATATATATATATATATATATATATATATATATATAATCTTGTGCCTGTTTATTACCTGGTTGTTTGACAAAATTGTAATAACACTGAAAAGATGTCTGGCTTGTCCTCCTCCTCTCAAATCTGTTGGAGTTTATGACTTCTGTGTAAACTCAGCCAAAACAAAAGACTGAGCGCAGCATTGACCGGTACTGTCAGAATGAATAACAGCGGCACAAATATGTGCTGGAAAGCATATGAGGACCCCAGTACAATACAGTAAAATCATTTCCATTCGATAAAAAAAAGGCACAGAAAGGAGCTCTGCCTTTTGTGATTAGATGCCTATCTATAACAGTAGAGGCTGTCTCTGTTGTGGATATTCTGTTATTTTTTTATTAGTCACCAAAATAATTACAATTTTACTTGAGACTTTTCTTCTTTCCAATGCAGTAACAAAAAAACAAAAACAAAATAAAAGTTTGTACTGATCTGTGTGTATGACATAAAAGGAGGAAAATACAACAGCAAAATCATGTCTGCTTAACCATAACCCAGATTAAAAGCAACAGAACTGATTCTTAAAAATGGCAACTAATGTAATCTTATTTACAGATAAACAACTGAATAGCTATTTGTAAAGTGAAATCATGTCACATTGGCATTCTGTAAGACCATAGCACAGGCAACAGCTATGGACAACAGAAGAATGTTCAAATGTTTTTTTTTTCTGATAAAACAGGTAAGCAAATGTTTCTTTGGGGCTCTGGAAAGGGAAGACACTGAGGGAGAGAGTTGAAGAGTTCAGGAACTGATAATGTTGATGGATATGGTGAAGATTCAGGGTGGAGGTGAATACAACTACAGGGGCTGAGGTTGGCAGCTTGCAGTGTAGATTAGTAATGATCCTTTGTTTCCAGAAAGAGGTGGTGATGGCAACGAGGTTGGACAGGCAGGTGAATGGTGTTGGTGGAGTGTGCAGGAGTTCAAACAGTGGCTCCATGGGAGTAGCAAAAGGACCCGTGTGGACATTAACAGAAGTATTTTTTTTAGAATGAGTTCTTCCAAGAACTCAGAAAACAGGAGGCAGTGGGCTGGGGTCCTGGACAGAACCAGAGAATGGAGACATGGGTATCTACAAGGGATGATACAAGGAGGTGAGCAAAAGAACATAGGAAGATCACAAGCAAAAAGAAGAAGCCAGATTACCAATCTGAACAGGAACGACCTATCATCTGCTTCATGAGAAACCCCTCCTCTTAAACTCCTCCTGATTGGCTACACACACACACACACACACACACACACACACACACACACACACACACACACACACACACACACACATGCGCAATCTGTACACAGCCACGCAAATATGACAAATTACCAGTCACAATTAACCCCAGGCATTATAAACATCAATTCAGTACATTCAGTCACTTAGTCTTCTTGTAATTCATACAATATGTTGTTTGAACAAAACAGGGTTTGCCTTTCTTGAGTGTGTGTGAAAGATCTATTCAGTTCCCTTCACAACTCAAAAGGTTTCCTCAGGCATTTCAAATGAAAGCTTAGATGTCTTCAAGAAGCTCAAACGATCTCAGCCACTTCTCCCGCCTTTCTAACTCTTGGCAAACAGCATGGAGTCAACAACAGGTCTATCCTTAAGATAAAACCTTAACAATAAACATCCTGTCAAAATTCAAATGTTAAAAAGAATACATTCTAGGTCATCTCTTCTAATGAAGGCAGCTTTTCTTTCTAAACACATCACCTAACACCCTACAACATAAAGCTTAGGTTTGTATATAATATTGCAAGAAAACTACTTATGTGGACTTCATGACTGTCTAAACACTCATTACTAGTAAATGCTTTTTTTTTATAGTGTGGCCCTTTACTGTTGATTACTGTTTCTATTTTGTCTCAAAGAGGATGATCAGTATAAAAATTAACCATCTATTCTTTAACAGAGTGAAAAAAACACTGATATATCTCTGGAAAAGGCAGAAGAGTAGAGCTGGTAAAAAAGATTAGTACATATAGGGACATCACTGTGAGTGACAAAGTTTTACTGGAAATAAATTAAGTTGAATGTGATGGAGCTGGTAATCTCACAATAAGACTCAGATCTGTCTTTCCAAAGTTCTTTTTATTCGATGTCCAAAGTCATGATATGAGTACAAAAGTATGAAAGAAAGGACTCAAATACAAGGCAGCTTAACATTCAGCCAAAAGTTCCAATAGAGCCATAACTTTAAACACAGAACTCAGTCACTCAGAGAATAAAACATGCTCACCTGAAAAGAAAGTAGTGATAGTAAGGTTCCCAGCTCAAATATGAGCTCATAGGATGAAAATACATAGAGCAATTTGTCTAGTGAGATGGAGGAAGTGGAGAAAATTGTATCTAAGAGCAGTAGCTTGGAGATTTAACAAACCAGCAACCCACCCAGGCTGCCTGTAATTCACCACAGCAGCAACTGGCAGCTTAAGACCAAACATTGAATTTAAAAAGCTATAATTCAGCAGCATTTAAGTAAAAGGTTATTTATGATGAGATGGTAATCAGCATCGTTGCTCTGACATGCATGGGTATGCATGGGTAACTCGTTTCCATGAATAACTACAATGAGCAACTGTATGAAAATGGAAGACATACAAGACCATTGATAATCTCCCTTGTTCTGGGACCCCATGAAAGATTTCATCCTGTGGGGTCAAAATGACCATGTGAACAGTGAGCAAAAATCCCAGAACTACACAGAGGGACCTGATCAATGACCTGCAGAGAGCTGGGACCAAAGAAACAAAGGCTAACATCTGTAACACACTATGCTGGGAGGGACACAAATCTAGCAGTGTCAGGCGTGTCCCCCCTCTCAAGCCAGTACATGTCCAGGCCCATCTGAAGCTAGCCAGAGAGCATATGAATGATCCAGAGGATGATTGGGAGAATATCATGTGGTCAGATGAAACCTATATAGAGCTTTCTGGCACAAACTCAACTCATCATGTTTGGAATAAGAATACTGAGTTGCATCCCAAGAACACCTACTGTGAAGCATGGGGATGGAAACATCATGCTTTCAGGCTGTTTTTCTGCAAAGGGGAAAGGATGACTGATCCGTCTTCAGGGAAGAATAAACGGGGCCATGTATTGTGAAATTTTAAGTAGAACCACCTTTCATCAGTGAGAGCATTGAAGATGGAACATTACTGGGTCTTCCAGCATGACAATGAACCCAAACACACCGCTCTGGTAACGGAGCTGCTGATGGTTTCCTAAAAGGCATTTCAAGGTCCTGAAGTGTCCTAGCAAGTATCCAGACCTCAACCACATAGAAAATTTGTGGAGGGGGTTGAAAGTTCATGTTGCCCAGCCCCAGAACCCCACTGCTCTAAAGAAGAATCGAGGAATGGGCCAAAATATCAGCATTAGTGTGTGCAAACCTGGTGAAGACTTAGAGGAAACGCTTGACCTCTGTCATTGCCAACAAAGGTTATGCAACAAAGTATTGAGTTGAACTTTTGTTATTGACCGAATACTTATTTTCCACCATAATTTACAAATTAATTCTTTAAAAATCCTATGATGTGATTTCCTTTCTGAACAGAACACTATCAAATTGTGTTGCACGTGATGGTTAGCTTTCAAAATACATCAATTCAACAGTTGTCCGCCATTGCTGTGGTCTGAACTTTACTACGTCTCATCCTTTACCCTTGAATTCTTCCTTTGCTTGAAACCAAGATTGCAACTGTATCTTAATCAAAGAGTGTTTTTGCTATTGAAACTATTTTAGGTGGGTAATGAGAAATCCATGCATGTTTTTTAAGAAAGCTCACCCACTTTTACTGCATAGAGGATCGTTTGAGAAATTATCCATTCAATCACAATCACAGATCAATTCAACGTGTTCCTGTACTTAAAAAAAAGTTGTTTTTAAATCAAGATAGCATTCTTTTTGTTGTTTATTAAAGATAGTTTTCTATTCCAGATGCCACATCATCCCCTTTTAATGGTAGCTTGTCTTTTAAAAGTGCTCTTCTGTTTTGATAAACAGTGGACAAGCCAATTAAAATGTCCTATTCCTATTTCAGTCAAGATGTATTTGGTTTTCTGGCTCTACAATGTCGCGTTATATAATCGCTCTTTTATTAAACTCTATCAATGTTTATGTCCATCTTTCTGAACTGTTGAATTTTGCATTCTAACCTAAATAATTTCAAAAACACTGACAGGTTTCAATACCTTTTTTTCTCCACAGTCTATGAATTCTTTCAAAACGCAAAGGCAGGTGAAGTGACCCGGTTCTTTGTCTGTAAAACCACCGCCGCAAAAACCAGAGGGCGATTCACCCTGCACACAAAACTCAGCCCACAACTGCTGCTGCTGCACAGAATGAGTCAGTCCAGTTTAGCACATACACAGCAGTACTCTGATCCCTCTTCCTCTTAATGCGCGCTCTCATGGCGGGGTGTTAATGGCTTACACAACAGATGTTTATTATGCTGCGTTTAGATCCATGTGAGATGAAGCCACCTGCAGCCCTAAACATACATGACAACCTGCGACTCGCTCTCTTTCTCTCTGAGGCAAAATTACGGCTGCTCACACGTACGCCGGTTCGCTTCAAGAGGAAACGCGTGAGGACGAGGATGCACACAAACATGAAACCAGAGGAAGACAACATGCAAAACGGTGGATGTAGGAGTTGGAGTGTGAATGAGTAGGGAGGAGAGAGATGGAGGAAGTGAAATAGAGAAACGGAGCGATGACAGCTTCCATCTGCTGGAGAGCTGCTGATGGTTTCCTCAGACAGTCACGTCCACTTGGATCAGGATGTATGCGTACACAGTAATGAAGTAATGAGGGTGTTTAACAGAAGAGTGTTTTATAGCAACAATTAGCGGGGGAGGAATGTTGCCTCATCATGTATGGAGCAGTCAGTTTTATGAACAGCTGCAATTCATCTCACTGGGAGAATAGTAACTCTTTTCATAACCACCGTGCCTTGCAAAAACACTCATACCTTTTCAGCTTTCTCACGTTAGAGCCACAAATCTCAATGTATTTTATTGGGATATTCTGTAATAAAATAAAACAAAGCAGCGTGTCATCATGAAGGTGAAATGTATTGCTGAAACAGATCAGAAATACAGATGAGGTTATTCAAATTAAATTCCAAGCTTTAAACATCTTACCCAGCACCATTCAAACCATCATCCAAAAACCCAGAGAATGGCACAACTCCAAACACTACAGGGACTTTGCCCTTCTTCTAAGCTGACAGGTTGAACAAGGAGAGCATTAATCAGAGAAGCAGTCAGGAAAGCCCTGGAAGCACCAGAAATATCCTGTGGGAGCATCTGTTGATCTGAGAACTACTAGTCGTGCTGTCTACAAATCTGACATTTATGGAAGAAACCCATTGTTTTTCTGTCAATAAATGCTTTTTTATGGTCAAAACCTTTAATATTTACTAAACCACAGAGAAGTAAGGTAATTTTCTCCCTGTCTTTAAGCCCCGGGGCAAAGCAAACCTGTGGGAAAACATGCTGTGGTCAGATGAGGTTAAAATTGGACATCTTGGTCAACATGCGAAACAGTGTGTGAAGCAGAAACCTAAAACTGCACATCACCCTGAACACACAACCCCTACATTAAAACATGGCCCTAAACTCACAGAATACAAAAACACTAACAAAATGTGTGGGGGAAAAAAACTTTAACACAACAATGAATGAACCAAAACAAGCTCTGGAGTTCAGAAAAGGCAAATATAAAAGAAAGCAGTTGAAACAACTGAAAGAAAAAATGGAATCTGGCTATAGTGAATGGCTGAACAGAAACTAACAGAGGAGAAACTAGAAAACTGCTTGCATGGAAAAAAATAACATAAGCCATCTTTAGAATGACTGAATAACAAAGCAAGAGCTGACAAAGAACATTAGTACCCTGCCAGTAAAATGGAGCACTCTACAACCGATCTGATTAAGATGAAGCCTTTGCGCAAAAATAAATGGCCAGAGTTTTCTGTTTTGTTGAACGTTAAAATTTTTATGCTCAAAAAAATGTTTATGTGAAGGAGCTTGATTTTGTCATTTGGACATTTAAAAAGCATTTTAAGTGATTCCTGATTAGTTGACTGTACATATCTTTTTTGTACTACATTGTATTATGAATGTGAACTGACATTTTATTCAGTATAAAGATCCCAGGAATGCGAAAAAGCCTCAGCCAGTAGATATTTAATTTACAAAGGATAGTTACTTTCTGGATTTCTTTCTCTGTAGTTTGAAGAATGTAGTGGAAACAAAAAAAACTAGTGATTCAATTTCTTCATTGTGTCTTAGTTGAAGGGGCTTGCATTTTCTACAACTCTTCTTAGTGGTTGAGTAACACTTTGTGAATACTCCTTTCCCAGAAATTACAGCTGCCAAGAACAGAAGCAGCTGAGCTCTGAGACCCCCAAACACATAGAGGATCAAAACCATAGAACCAAGTAGGAAAGCATTTAAACATCCAGTTACATCGGCCAGACAAACCAGCTGTGACCTTCTGCCACAAAAGGACTTCCAGCTCGGTTTGAATAATTGTGGCACTGAATTTTTATTCCTTTGAGCCAAGCTGGGAAATGGGACTGTGAAGATCACAGGTCCAGAGACTCAGTCCTCGACTCAAACTGTGAGATGATGCAATATTTCTGTACCACAGCACAGCGTTCTGCTTCTTTTGCTAAGTCACTTTTGTGGTTCTCGATAAATTGACGTATTAATGTGGTTCCAATTTTTCTTGTCCTTTTTACTATCTCCTAAACTGTCTTCCTTCAAATTATCCTTAGATACTAGAACTGAGAATTCTGGGTAGGGAAGCTCTTTCTTTAATCTCCTGAGAGATCAGTAAACATTTGATCAGCTTAGATATTTAAAGATTAAGATTTCTTTGTATGTTTGTTTTCTAAATCTTTGGCGGTTTTGTTTCCTTTATTAATTAAATTGTAAGAAAAGTTTAATCAAAAATATAATCTTTAATATATCAAATTAAAACTACTGATGGTTTTTTTTCTCTCCATTCCCTAAATTAAATGTAATCATTTCAAAGCCGAGAAATTAATCCAAATTCTGTGAAATTTACAGAAGCTCGTTCTTTTTAAAATTTGTGAAAGATAACCATTTTCCAGTATTGATATAAAACTAATCTGAGATGGTTATTTGTGTGCATTAATATACAGCAGTTTAGCCCATCTCATCACTGCTACATGCAGTGGAATACCTAAGTGCGTTTTTCTTTAAAGGGAAATGTGATTTTGCATTTTGAGAATGTGAACTAAAAACACAACACTGGAGATGTTATTTTCCAGGAAAGGCTGGAGCGGTTGTAAAGGCTGAAACAGGTGTGATGTGTTCATTGGTTAGACACTTTGACCCTGAGGTGAACAAGGAAGGCTGCCTTTTTCTCTCTTTTTCTCACGCAAGACCTGATCTTGTCATGGATAATATTTTCACCTATCCCGCTGTGCGGTCACATCAGCACATTGATTCTAATGAATAGAGAATTTTGCCTACCGCTAGGTTCTTGTAGTACAGGTGTGTAAAAAGCCTCTAGGGTGACAGTTGAATTCTGCATTCATGTCAAATTGGAAAGATGGTGGAAATGTGGCCTGCATCAGAAAGCTGCTATCACTTTGGATTCAGCATTAAGGCTCTACCAAAAAATATGTTTCGCTTCATCTTTGCTGAGGCCCAAAATCTGAGCGATTTGATTGATCCTGATGTTATGAGCTCTTACATCATGTCACTATTGTACTGTACAGTGCACTACATTTGGTTTTACTCTAAGTAGTTGGATGCACACACTATACAGGAGGAAAATAAAGTGTCAGGGTTTATCTCTTTAAGTCTATTCTTAAGTTTCTTTAGGTTAAAAATCATCCTGTTCTTCACCATGAATTATTGTAATTAGAGTTTATTTAGTCTGTATAAGATGAATATTTTTTATACTCTTTGGCTCTTTGGTTACAGAAAAAGCAATGAAGGTTCTATGGTAACTGACACAAGCAGGACAGGATTAAAAATATCATCCATGTATGACACGCATATGAAAGGTCACCATTTTAAAATAAATTAGGGAACTAAATACATAATGCATAATTCTCAGTAGAGAGATTCTGAAACATTTTCATCCAGCATCAATTTCACACCTTCCTAAACAACAAGGTATTTTTTTTTTATGCTGTCACATTTGACATGTGAATACTTGCAACTGGTAATGTTTGCATGAGTCACCTAGAGGCCAAACACTGGTGATGTAATTCTCACCCATGTTCTGCTCTTGCCCAAGCTTGCAAAATAGATTATTGTGTGATGGAATTAAAACTCAGATAAAAGGGATTTGTATAGCACTCTCTTCAACCATACCAATGGAAAGTAGAGTGGAAGGAAACATTAGAAATAGGGAAAGAGGTATTGTGATCATTCGGTATTTGGGGTTTTGTGATTTGTCGTGTCTCTTATATTCATTTCCTTGTTGTTTATCTGTAGTTGTTGCCATTTTATATTTATTCCTTTGTGCATTAGTTCTATTGGTTCATTCTGTTTTTTTATATTTATAGAATCTCTGCTAGATTTTTCCTTGTGTCTCTAGGCTTCTCTGTTCAGCTCTGATGTTAGTTAGTCCCTTGCCCCAGTTCATATCTATCTATCGCTCTCTCTTCACATATCCCGTGATTATAACAGACCTGCAAATGTGTTCCTCACATCTTCCTCGGTAAATAAGCTTTTGTACTCACGTTGTGCCCTGCTGGTTCCTCCTGCTAAACTGCCTGCTATTTCCCGATTCTCCGTTGCTCATGTATTTCTGCCCTTTCTCCTTGTCCTGTTCTCCTTGTGTTATTTGTGAGAAAAAGGTTTTGGAGTGGCCAGGCAAGATTTCAGAGAAATTTTGTGGGATCATCTGACGAGGGTTGTGGAGAAGAGATATCATCCCAACCTGACAGGTCAGGGGAGCTTTTGCAAGTTAGAGTGGGCAAATATCATTTCATGAGAGCATTAAATATAAAAGTGGTTCTGCAAAGTGGTTCACAGCCCCTTGCTCAGAACTTAAACAGTGTTTTTATCTCCATCTATTAAACTTTCTTTTTTACAAGTGGACATGTTGTTGTATCGATCCTGATGATCGACAGTCCCACACTGCTGACCTGGCCAGGGAGTCCCAGGCCAGTAGCATCACAGTACACGTTTACTTCAGATGCACAGTCATCGGATGACTGGCATTCAGTCCTCTGACAAAGTTTTTCTTTTCTTTTATTACTCAGGCCAGCCACAAGCAGAGCAATGACTCTCTTCCTTTGAGGTTCGGTCAGCTGTGACATTGAGCAGACGTTTCAGGCATATTTCTGTCAGCAGTCGTTTTGCCCCACCAGATCATGCAATTTTTAGATATATACACAGGCTCACGTCACCAAATGATCAAAAACTGCTTCACATAGGTCAAACTTTATACTTATTTCCATTCATCTTTTCATTCGAAGCTTCACGTTTGGAAGATTTACAAGGCCTTCAAATAATATTCATAGCCTTCAAACTTTTTTCACATTGAATCCTGTTACAACCACAAATCTTAACAAATGTTATTGAAGGGTTAAATGAGCGACTGTGGCTTGATGGATTGAGTAGTCATCTTGCAATCGGAAGGTTGTGGGTTGAATTCCAGCTACCCCTTGTCACATGTTGATGTGTCCCTGGGCAAGGCACTTGTATGAATATGTGCATGTTAGTGAGTGCAATCGGGTGAATGTGGCTCTAGTGTACATCGTTTGGGGTGGTCAGTATGACTGGAAAAGCACTATATAAGTTCAGTCCATTTACTAAATGAAAAATATAAAAAAAATAAAAAACACAAGGTAGAGTTGTTATGTGGAAGAAAAATAAATTTTATTTTTTTCACAAATAAGTCTGAATACTGTTGTGTGCATTTGCATTCAGCTTCCTGTACTTTGATACTCCTCAATAAAGTCCAGTGCAACCATGTGTCTTCAGAAGTCTGCTCTAAAGTCAGCTCTAAAGCAAAGTCACCTGTGTGAGCTCAGACAGAACAGGGAGAAAATGTTTTGTAAAGGTTTAAAGCAAGGTTAGATCATAAAACGATATCCTAAACTTTGAAAATCTCTGTCTAAACTAAGAGGGCAGGCAAGGAGAGTAATAATCGGAGAAGCAGTCAACAGACCTAATGGATACCCTGGAGAAGCTGCAGAGATACACAGCTCTGGTTGGACAGTGTTGACAGGAGAACTGCAGCTGTGGACACCATCAATCTGACCTTAATGGCCACAGCTGAAAGATGTTCCACTTTGTAGTTTGTTGTAAGTCATGTAGAGAATATAATATTCTGAAGAAAATGCTCTGGTCTGATGGGACCAAAACCAAACTTTCTGGTCTAAGTTGAAAACACTATATATGAGAGATGGGAAAGTAACAGCACACACCCTTTACACACCAACCCCAATGTGAATAATGATGGTGACGGCATCGTTTTGCGGGGACATCCATCAAAGAGACGAAGGATGGAGCCAAGTTCAGGGTAAAACCTGTCAGAGGTTGCAAAAGACTTGAAAGAGGTTCCACTTTCAGCAGAACGAACCAAGTAAACCTACAAACAGAGCCTCAGTAGACTGATTTAGATCAACAGACATTATAATGGGTAAAAAGGTCCCAGTCAAAGTACAGACCTAATTCCAATTGAGAATCTGAAAAAAAAAAATATGTTGAGAGATGCACTCCATCCAATCTAACTGAGACTGAGCAGTTTTGCATAAATTCAGTCAAAATGTCCAAAGCTGTGACATAACCAAATGTTATTGCTAAAAAAAAATATTGCCACCATGTATCAGTTTACCTCCACCCCACATCCAAATGCAACAAATTACATAAAAAAGTCCATTTGAATACTTTAGCAAGTGAAACTGTAATTATGATTCCCACGCAAACGACGCTTCAGCCACTCCGCCACCTGCGCAGGTGAGTCCAGTTCTGTGTTCTCCATCAACACGCCAAGTCCGACGATCATGTGTGAGCGAGCGCTCCCACATGACGCCAGGCGCTCCGGCACATGACATATTTGGCTTTAAAGTGACGTCACGGCAACGTGGGGCTCGACAGGCAGGTCGTTCGTCAGTCTGAGAGAAGAGGAGCAGCAGGAGGAGACGGACCATCCTCCTCTCCTCTGAAATGACAAGCTCTCATCCTCCTCTCTCTCCAACTCCTCTGAAACCCTCATCCTCCAGGACTCTCCCTCATCGCGCTCCTTCTTCCTTCCTTCCTTCACTTGCGCTCATTTGCCATTATTTTTTTCATTCTTTTTTTTTTACTTTCTCTAAACCCCTCCCCAACCCTTAACACCTCCAGAGATGTGAGGAGATAATGAGGACCCCCTGCTAGCGCCGCTGACTTGGATCCTCCGTGCATCCTCATCTTTCGCTCTCGGTGTTTTTCCCCCTCTCTCTCTCTATTTCTCGGACGTTCATCTGCCTCTCAACAATGTAAGCGACGTGCTGTCAGTTCAACGATGAAGAAGCCAACTACTTGCTCCGTTTTCCCCGCATCTTATGTGTTCGCTCCTTCACCCGGAGGGAGGAAGGGATGATTTTGCGCGGAGGCAAAGTTTGAGGGCAGCTGTTCACCTGCCCGTCTCTGCTTTTAACTGATAACCAGGAAGAGAACAGAACAACAGATGAAGAACTTCTGAGCGAATTGACTGTTGTGCAGGCATTTTTTTATTTCATTTCTAGTGGGATTTGCCCGCCTTCTTGGAGGAATTCGATGTGCGCCACGTAGAAGGATATGGCTTAAAACAAGGATGCTGGCGTTGACAGCTGGAGTAAGGTCCGTCACTTGAGAGCTTTTCTCCCCTCAAGCCAGAATTTGCCCCAGACTTTGGTGGAAAGCCGTCCAAATGGGAGGATACCTGGAGGACTGAGGCGGATTAGTCAGCCGAGATAAAATGTGGATGAAAAGGAGCGCTGCGCGCAGGTGAGACACGTTTGCTACGAATTTAAATAGCGTTTTGGAGATTACATTTATCACTAAATTCTTGAATAAACTGATGTTTTACCCTTTATTTAAACATAGAAAAGATTTGACACCTCTCTTCTCAGCATGTCTCAATTTTGAAGCCTACGCCACGGCAACTTAAGTCTATTGGAATTAAATATGTATTCGGTGTTTAATCTATTCTAAATAAAAAGATTATTGTGGAAAACATATGTCAAATGAAATATATTTCTGCAACCGAGTATTAACAACAGGGAATATTTGTGCAAAAATATGTGTTTTGAGAAGAAACATATCAGAAATGTTCACGTTAATGACGCTAGGGGTCGCCAACAGCACAGCTCAAACGTTTCAGACGCGGCCAGAGACGCAAACGCACGCGCACAGAGCCTCAATGTTGGCCCTGGCAGCCCCGCCCCCCTTGTGACAGCAAACATATGGAAAACGCAAATATAAATTAATTTGAAGGTAACCTTATAGAGGTTAAATGAACTGTATTTAATCGTTCATATGAAAGTATATAGGTTGGTTTAAGGCTAAGTGTCCATGATGCCATATTTCTGAGTTTTACTTTTAAAGTGTCTTATTTGCAGATGAGGGCGAGCAGTTCACTGATCTGAGCTTAGAAGAAAAGAGTATTGCAGTATTGGAAGGGAGGCTCACGAGCTAGACTTGACTGAACCAACGTTATTTTCTATTTTTTGTTGTTTTATGAGAAATATTTCTATCTTCATAAACAAAATGGGAAGCAGGCTATTTAGTTTTCTTAACTTTCTTAGGAAGTGTCCAATCAGCAGACAAAATTTGCCCCTTTCATTTTTCACTGAAATGGCTGTAGATGTAAGTATGTGCTCATAAACGAGCAAAAATCTATTGTCATATAGGTTCTTTTACCACCCTCTGAAACTTATTTTTGCCTGGCATTTCAAATTCCTGCCTGTTTGCAGCCGTATATTTATTATGCATGACACACTCTCCACATCCTAGGCTGACCTCACAGGGTAATGGCAGTGCATGGTGACGGCAGAGCAGAAGATGCAAAAGATGATGAAATGAATTGGTTTCAGATGTGGCACGGTGTGGAGTTCTAATAGATTCCCTTTTTGAGGAATTTTATTGGCATTTGCTGGGAATGGGAATGCCCGGAGAACCACCAGCTGGGGTTATAGACTGCAGCAGCTGGTTATAAGTTGTGAGCCTCTTTGTCTAAAACGGTGGCTAAAGGCTAGTATTGTTTGTTCTTTTCAGACGTTATCAGTCAGTAATGGTGAATACATCCTCCCTGGGAAAATTCCTACCATCCACAATGTTTGTGTTTATGTGGAATAAAAAACAGGGAGATGTGAACTGTGAGCATGTGCGGAAACAGCTACTGTACCTGTTGGAGCAGATAAAGAACAAACTGCCCACAGAATCGAGATGTGTGGGCGTAAATGCTACAGCACAGATTTAGAAAACTCAAAAAAAAAAAAAAAAAGTAACTGATGGAAAGATTAAAAAAACTCCACACCACAGCTATATGTGATCCTCAATATTGTTATTCATTATGTATTCTGGGCAACTAATCTCATTTAGAGTCTCTGTAAAAATGGCTTGATAATTACGCCTTATCATAATTAGATACTGTACAGGCCCTGACTAGAGTGATGCTATTATTATTTCACTAAACATAGTATTATTTGTCATTTAATGTTAGGTACAAGAATTTGAAAAGGGCTTTTAGATATTTTTAATCAGTCTGTGTCAGACCTAGAGTGCAACTTTTGTTTTGGAACTCCTGTAAAACATACGTAAAACGCCTGAAAAGATTTACCATTTATTTTTGCAGCATCATTGTAGTGCTCTGAAATATTTTGGCAAATTCAGTCATCTTGGGGTCACCATTTTTGTGTACCAACTATTACATGTTATCCGTCCGCCAACCAGTTGTTTAGGAGGCATTCAAGAAAGCTTTTCTGTACTACCACAACTAATTCAAACTAATTCAGTGGGAGGATGAAAAGGTGAAAAAAAACAACAACACTTCAAGCACTATTGTTAAATATGGTGGGGGATCTGTGCTGCTGTGGGCCAATTGTATAAATTGATTAACCATAGCGGTACTAACAACTGTGCTATCCGTGGCTTGGTAAAAAGAAAAGAAAAAAGAAAAAGAAAAGAAAAAGCAATTACTACTTGACATGAATTTTCTTCCCCCAATGAATAGTAAGGTAAGGTTTTTCTCAAGTTTTCCATTTGAGGTATACAACTTGAATAACAGATTATTTTATTTTAAGGCTTTCTACACATCTTTACTACAGATGTCAATAAATATGAGCATCTGTAGACTGAAATAAACAAATAATAATAAAACATGCAAGTGTATATCTAGGCCGATTTGATTATAAGATAAGTTTGCAACTAGTGTGGCAGAAGGGACATCGCTGTAGCACATATGGTAGGTCTCCTTTGCTGTTGATCATCAGATTGTAATTTATTCTTTCAGCACTATTCATAGGACACTATAAATAGGGCAGTTTTCGATAATTTTAATAGGAACATGGGTGCATACTGTAACTTGACAAAATGTGTTGTTTGCGAGGAAAGTTTGTCTTCAATTTCTTTTGTGGACTGTTCAAATGGAAAACAATTAAAATCAGTTAGATTCTGAACACACCGTCTCATTGTAAATGAAATCCTATATACATGATAGATTTTCCCAATGGAAGATAAATTTAGGTGTGATCCAAGATGAAAGCGGCTGTAATTGTGTATAATTTGAGTTTACTGAGCCACCATTCATCTATGCCAGGCTCTGAACCTCGGTGCTAAATCTTTCATGGACGTCACACCGTTTTTTTTGCTTCCCCGCAGAGATCCCTCATCCCACCAACACTCAGAAGATGCTATCAGGCTTTAAATTACTGTGGCTGCATAATATAACTGGCAGAGACACCCGTTACCTCTCCCAAGGACTTTTCTTTCAGTAGAGTTGTCTCCCAGAGGTTACTGCTTCTTAGGGTGTCTAACTATATCAAGTCTGGGTAAATATTAAATTTACCCAAACGTTGGTAACATGTAAGAAAAAGGAGGAGCGTTGTTTTAACGATCTATGAGCTGAGAAAGCTCAGACACTATGTCCTCGTATCAGTATTCATGGGGAGCATGTGCTGAGTACGCTGTGTTACCGCTGCATTAAATTGTGGTTTGTGTCTGACTAATGGTCTAATTCTGAATAATATAACTGGCTTAATGAACAAGGGCTCCTAATGCACAAAACAATTGCATAACATCAGCGGTCTGCAGCTGATGAACTTTATGTGACCCACCTTTTTGTTCTCAGAACCGGCGTTCACAGGAACTCTGGGGCCAAACATGGCACTTCTGTATGAGGGGGGCATCAGATATCCAGATTGTCCTATGATTTAGGTGCTGTCTTAATAGCCTCCATGAGGGTTATTAACTGGGCCTCTCTGGAGCGTGATTAACCTAATTTGTGGTGAAATAGGCTGTGTTGCTTCTCTGAGATCATATCCTCTGGAGGCGTGTGTGTGTGTGTGTGTGTGTCTACATGAGAGTGTGTGTCTGTGAGAGTTTGTTGTTAACACCCTGTGCTCAGCAGTCTGTCAAATCCAGGCGGACCAGGACAGGTTGTCTCTGTCTAATAGTGAAAGACCCAAAGCAGACGTGTCCAACCGTGCCTCATTTGACCATGCCAGAGATTCCACGTTGGGAGAAAGACACAAAAACAGGATTTGTTGTTAAGGCTACTGATGGCAAAAGGAGTGAAGCATAAATTACACAACAGTAGCTTGGATTGTGGCTGTGAGTAAAGATAGATTAGAAGATTTAGATCATGGCTGCTGTTGGGGTTCCCTCTCCTCCCTGGACACATAAATGTACATTGGATGCTTTAGTTGAGAAGATGGAGTTTGTTTTTATAGCCTTCAGAGAACTCATAATGTCTTAGCTGTTAAAGTTAGGCACTGTGACCAAAGAAGAAAATATTCCGTAGCATCAATTATATTAATTTCCGTCTTTATATGACTTGGATCTTTAAAGTTCAGTAGACCATGGCGCTGAGCTGTAAACCTGGAAATAATGATAGGGTCGGAAAATCTTTGACGATTGTATGGAGCAGAATTACTTTTGAACCCAACAACTCTCAACCATAGAGATGGAAAGCCAAAGCACCAACAAATAGGTCCCAGGTTTTAAAATCAGTAGGTGACTAGAATCAGAGCAGCCCTAAAATCCTTACTTTTTTTTTATATATGATGAGCCCTATTAGATTGCACAGACATCAGCCTGCCATTTGGGGTTTGTTTCTGAGGAAAGTGGGCTCATTTTTAGAATCAGTGAGATGGTTGAAATTAAATATGACTATATTTAAATTTAGGTATTCACAATGCAAATCAGCAAAATTAGGCATAATTGAATGTATCTCTGACCACTAGATGGTGGCTTAAAATATAATTCTTGGTTTGAATTTGGGAATCATCTACAATCATCCACGATCATGATCTGATGTTGAATTTTTGATGAATTTTTTTTTTTAAATTAGAGTGCTCATTATTTCTCACTGCCAAAACTTCAAGTGACTAAGGATAATGAACAACTGCAGAAATAAAATTTCTTCTTCTTTTTTTTGTTTGTTTATAAGAGGACTGTTCGTTATGTAAAAAAAGCCAGAATCATTAAACACAAAGTTTTTCCAAAAAGTAGTAATGATAATGAACATGGTCATTTCAATGCCTCCAGTGCCTTTAGTTTAACACCATGTTGATTAGTTGAGACTGTTGGAGGTTTTATACTTTTTTTTAATACATGAAACAGTTTAGATGTGCCTCTGTGTGTGTTTGCATAATTATCTGTAAGACCATGAGTATACATCCCTCCTTTTGTCTTAACTGCTTCATGCCCTTAAATTTGCTTAAAAGACCCAGATCTGCAGCTTGACTGCATCAGCAAACCGCTATCAATGTACTGCTGATGTTAGATAAATCTTGCGCCTGATTGGCAGCCCTGACAGTTCCCACCCTGCAACTTGTCGGGGTCAGATCCTTTGGTGTACTACACATGAAACCTGGTCATGAGCTGGTTTCAACTTTCATACCCCTCAAAAACTACTCCTCATTCAGAGTCATGGTGTTTCCAGAGAAGTTACACCTAAAAACCAAGCACACACTGTTCATCCAGTAAAATATCATCCTGTGAGTATTGACTAAAGGAAGATCGACTCTGATCCAGTTGAACATTTTTAACAACTTATCAGATAGCCCTCCTCTAAAAAGCAAACAAAAAAAACCTGCACCTGGGTTCGGCCACCTTTGGTCAAAACTGTAATCGCCGTCTTGTCTGGTTTACGCAAAATGAGAAGTTGTGTCTTCTTGTTGCCATTACCCTGTAAGCACATCCATCCTGCAGAGTAACGAAATTACCAGCAAGGAGCTTATACTGTACCTGATTAATGTAGTGAGCTCTTCCTGGATCAATAGCGCTTCTATAAAGGATCAAATTTATCCTTCACAGCCTTTTTCCATTAACTGGCTCGGCACAGAGAATCTCACAGCCCGACTGAAATGCTTCTTTATAAATGCTTTATTTTGTTTTTACCATCTAAGTGGTAACTGATGTGAACTGTGGCACAGGGCACAGTGAAAATTATTACATCAAAGGCCTTTTATAATTGGAGCAATTTTCCAGTTTTTCTGTTTTCTTTTTCACCCTGTTTCTCCTAAGCCTTCTTCTTTCTGAGCATGTGGGTCATATACACAGCGCCGGAGGACACTGTGCAGTGGGAGTAATTAATGGGATGATGCAAGACCCTTGGCTGTTGCGTCTTGGACCCCTATTTAACCAAATGCAACAATATATTCTAATCTCCCCGTTTTCTGTTGTTTTCACTTTTTTAGTTTCTTCTTTAAACTGTTTTCTGGTCTCAGCCACGATTTTTACACTGTGGCCATAGTAGCAGCTGTTGCAGCTTAGGCCTTAAGGCTTAGATGTTGTCCGGGTCTATTTATGTGTGTAAACGCGCGCGTGTGTGTGTGTGTGCATGTGACTTGAACTCCACTGGGACATTTGGAAGATTTCTTACAATATTTACCTCCCAGTGGCCTGCTCCACAGAAGCAATCCATAAATCTCTGAAAGTCACGGAAAGCCAACCGTGGTGTTTATCCGGGTAATACAGGATATCCACCTAGTTCAGATCAGCTCCTGCCCCCCAGAGTCAGTTTCTGCTGCGCAGCTACATGCAGATGATATTTATCAATGTAAAGAGATAAAAAATTGTCTTTTAAGTTCTGCGTAGAAAAGGTGCCTTACAGCACAGCAGCCGATTTATTAGCAAAGATTATTCCAGTTCACAACAAACCCTGCAAATCTCCCTGACCTTTGTTGAACTCTCTGATGGTATCAGAGATAAGTTAATTTTGAACACATCACACCTGCAAAATCCCTGATCTTAAAGACACAACATGACACGATAGATACATAGTACTAAGGGGACAAAGGCACATATTCTTCTTTTTCAGGGACAAGAAGACGCGTGTAAATCCATCTTTTAAAAAAATTGTTCACTTTATAAATCCTTTCTCAGATAGAACACTTCAATGATATGCTGTATTTTAAACTCTCCACTGGCTAAATGCTGGGAAATGTCAGCAAAGGCTTTAAACACTTGGCTATCTGTAAATTGTGTTACAGGCATTTAGAAATGTTCAGCCCCGTATCAGAGAAGCACCATGGGAGGGAGAAAATGCCCATTTATTTTGTTTCATACTTCTAGTTCAAATCTTCTATTATTTTCTTGGGATGGTCTTTAGAGTTTAGCAGTGTGTGTGTGTGTGTGTGTGTGTGTGTGTGTGTGTGTGTGTGTGTGTGTGTGTGTGTGTGTGTGTGTGCCAGGCATAGGCCAGTTGCCAGTAACAAGGCAGACAGAGGTTTTAAAAGTTGTGAGATTAAACAGCTGAAATGTTACTCTTTCTACTGTTTAAAGTCCTTTAGATGAGAAGCCAAAGGAAGGCTTGTAGTAACCAGATATCTACCTGGCTGTATGGAACATAGAGAAAGCATGATTAAGATCTCTGACTGGTTATGTGTCTCAGGACCGCATCTTAATGTGCTTTTCTAGGTTTGAAAGTAGAGATCCAGAATGCTACATAGGGGCAAAGATACTTGTTTTTACTGGATTGTAAATATATAGGTTTAATACTACTACTACTACTACTACTACCACTACTACTACTACCACTACTACTACTACTACTACTACCACTACTACTACCACTACTACTACCACTACTACTACTACCACTACTACTACTACTACTACTACTAATAATAATAATAATAATACTCCTAATAATAATAATCTTTATTGTTATTGCAACATACATTACATTCCAATGAAATTTGTCCTGTGCATTTAGTCTGTGATTTTTCTGGAAATGTAAGTAAGAAATGCCCAAGTCCCTTTTGAAAAACTGCACATGCGCAGGACCACCTTACCCTACGTTTATGATAAGACCGCTCCTTAGACGTGTACATGGTTTGCTTCTTGCGACTCTCATCCATGTTCAAACTCTACGATGAGAACAGCAGAGCTACATGAACGGCAAAGTTAATCGTATACATAAACACTAGTGCCCATGTGCAACCAGCAAGCAGAAACTGACATGGAACGTGCACACACACTACCTTGACATGAATGATTGGCATGTGGGACAACCAACAGATAAGGAAGAGAGAGGGGCGTGGGCAGGACCAATCCCTGCGTTCGGTCCGAATGGTAGGGATTTTTCAGAGTTTTTACAGGCCTGCAGCTTTCACTGAGATCTAATTTCTTAATCTCCTTTTTCTGAATACATAACGTAGTAACTACTTTCAGGATGGATGGACCATTTCACCCATTATAACAAAAAAGTGTTTCTGAAATGGACTCTAACTTTAACCCATCTCTTAGGGAAAGTGGGCTGCCACCGCGCAGGGCCCGATGAGCATTCTGCAGCTAATGATCTTGCTCAGGGACCTAGTGTGGCAGTCTGTGGAAGTTGAACCAGGAACCTTGCATTCTCTCCAGGATGCAATCACCCTGCTCTCTAACCACTAGGCCACCACTCTCCCAGAGTGATATAAATCAATTATAAAACATGTTTTAAGGAGAACTCAGTTTGATTTGAGGAATCTTAGGCACATAATAAACAATTTAACTACGCAGGCCTCACATATGTACATGGATTCTGTCAGATAAGAATTATTGGATGACGAGAGAGACTACAAACAAGCTTTAAAAGTAGTGGATAAATGGCTTAGCTCATAACATCAATGCACAACATGATAATTCCAGGCACATCTTGGTATTTTAGCAACGTCAAATAGCAGATTCAAGTTCATAAATTATCTTACAATGAACAATTTTGTCTAAGAGATGTACAAAGATATGCATGCTTCATCGCACCTTTTGTTAAAACAATGCTATAATAATTTATATCATGTACATAGGCACATGTCTAAAGGGCTGTAAAACTAACGACTGATTCTAAAAACCATTAACCAGAAAGTACTGTGTACAGATTGTTAGATTGGCTCATTTTCACCAATTCTTATCATCTGCCAATTTTTCGAATTGGCTGTGTAATCTATCTTGTTAATGACAAAGCAGTAAAAGCTGCAAAAAAGGGTTGCAAACCTATCCATCCATCCATCTTCCAGCACGCTTATCCCTGCTGGGGTTACGAGGGGTTGCTGGTGCCTGTCTCCAGCTGTCAATGGCCAAGAGGCAGGGTACATCCTGGACAGGTCGTCAGTCTATCGCAGGGCAACACAGAGACAAACAAAACAAACAAGGATTCACGCACACACTCACACCTAAGGACGGTTGCAAGACTAAAAGGCATAATATTATTATTATTATTATTATTATTATTATTATTAATAATAATAATAATAATAATAATAATAATAATAATAATAATAATAATAATAATAATAATAATAATAATAACGCCATTACAGTGTTGATGAATGATAAAGCACTGCTGCATTAAAATAAGTATTATCTGTTTTTTGATGACCCCTGCAATATTAGGCTGTATGTGAAAAATATTGGTGGGTAAGAAAGGTGCTGAAGAGGCTGGGGATGTTGTAGTGGTTTGAATGTTGTAGCATAACAGATTTCCCTGTTCACATCAAAGGGGTTGCATTACCAAGATATGTTAAGGATTGCAGAAATTTGTACTGAATGGAGATCTAATTTCCTTGAGTGAAAACTTTTGAGACAGATTAAATCTAAAGCACCACTTCATGAATGTACTTAAGCGTTCCTTCAGTGACACCAAAGGGAGTATATTTCCATCCAGCGCTGTGGGTAAGGTGCCAGTTAAACTGAGTTTTAAATGGAACAGCTGAATAAGGCATTCAGCCGTGTGATTCATAAATATCCAGTATGCAGTATTCGTCAAAGCTAAGGAGAATTACTTTTAGCATTTTGCATACTCTAACGTTTTCGATATTAGTTTATCTTTAAGAATTGGTTACATTGATTTAGCTAGGACTGACCTTCCATATATTTTTTATATTAAAAAAACTAAATTCAATCAGATAGGCAGGTCTCCAGGGACACATATTTGCAAAAATGTTATTTGGGGGTGGGATGTATGGTAACATTGGACTTTAAAAGTGCATAGCTACTTTATTTGACATTTTTTAAATGTATACGTCAGTAACTCACTCTGGCTGCATACAAAGTTTTTGTGAAAGATTATCATGTCGTATTAGTTGTTATATGGGTGTTTTATGCTTCATTTTTGCTCAATTTGTTGTTATTATTTATAATAACAATGGAAGTATGACACAGCACATGTGCAGGAAGCAGCTAAGGGCTATTAACATCCCCCGGAAAACTGTGGAAATAATGAAGAAAGGTCCAAGATCCAGTGGAAAAAAAACCTGCAAACAAATATATGATTCCAAGAGGGAAAGGACTGGAGTAGCGCTGGGAATACAGTATGAACGCTGCTGTTCACTGAAGCTGAAGCTAAAGTGACATGAATAAACGTCCTTATTAATACTGTGACAACTGTAATTGCAATTATCTTCTTAGCCTCTACAGTCTTAGTACAAACAACATTATAAATAGATTGATTGATTGGTTCTTACCCTGTTTGTATTTATGAATGGGAATTTTATTTGTCTATGTTCTGATATGAGGCTCTTAGAGTTGCTGTAGATCGGTTAATTTAATTAATTACGGTGGGTCTTCAATCACGACGAGCTGCCGCTTTACAGCGAGACATTGCAGAGGGTCAGGCTTGGTCTGACATTATTTATTAGTGATTTATTAGTTTTCTGCTTTCTGATAGTTCTGCAGTACTGCCTGGAGATGTCGCCATGTCTGTTTAATTCTGCTCATTGCTGGCGTTCTATTTAGACTCAAAAAGGACTATCAACACTCTATCTGGACAGATGCTTGGAGTATATAGCCTTATTTTATCATTATTGAGCATGCTCATGTTTATTGAGTTGAAGTTTGAATGTGATGTGAGCTGTGCAAGCACTACACAGAATGCAACCCTGCTCTATCCTGAATGTCCCAAAGGTTTACAACACTATCTATTGAAGCTGTGAGTGGAGAGAGACAATGGCTTCATTTATAATAACACAACACTTAGCCATCTAACCACTCTCTGGTTAAATGCAGATGGTGGCTGACAGATGGTCAAGCTGTTACAGTCGTTTCCAAAACTCAATGTGGATCTCTAATATCTTTGGCTCAGATTTTTTTCTCAGTATATTTGGAAATGTTTTGTTTCCAAGTTACTCCAAGCCATAAACTGTATCACCCAGCACTACCAGCATAATACTTATACTTATAGCTTTTACTTTTACTCAGAGCCTATCGCAGTGTTACATTGTCCAAGAACCCTGGCTTACATTGTGGTTTCAAATTTAGATTACAGGTAGCTCCTTATTTCATTTTATTTAAGTCTTGTTTTTCTACAAAGAGCAGTCCCCCCCCCCCCCAAAAAAAAATAGTCATACCGTAGATTAAGACTTCAAATTATTTCCATTCAACCAAGATGTTTCTTATTGAAAAGAAATCAAACAAGCATTTCTCAAAAAAACATAAAACATTTTATGATGAGTAAAGAACAAAAACAATGTGTTTTTATTTGTTTATTAAAAGTGGCATGCCAAAAACTATCAACACCCTTCTTTACAGTCACATGTAAACTTGTTTACCAGCTTTTTGCCTCTCTCCACTGGTATTTTAATGACTTATCTTTGGTGTATGTTCAATGAGATCCATTTGATCCCGTTTAACCTCTCGGCAAACTGTGGCTTTAGCTACAGGATGCAAATAGGCAAAAGTCAGTGAAAAGCCTACAAGAAATGCTTAACCTTTTTCAGGTTAGTCACATTTACTTCTTTGATTTCAGGCGAAGGCTTGTTTTTTTTTGTTTTTTTTCTGTTAGCAGAGTTTAAAACTTCCAGTATCCACTCATTGTTTTGGTCAGGTGAGCAGCTACAGATAGGGCAGGGGCTGAGTGTTTCTATTATTGCAGCACTGCTGCTGGAGAAATTGCGATAAATTGGGCGAATATGAATCGGTTAGTTTATATTGATTTTGATGCAAGTGAGTACCTGTTTTTAGTATAGATTATATGTAAATATTGATTATTTTTGACAACCTTATAATGTCAGACAGACAAACAAGTCCTGTTTACAATGTCTTAATGTGAATAGGTTTGCTGAAATGCTGAGGTAAGGTTAGCATGTTTACTCTCTGTTTTAATATGAACATATCTTATTGGAGTTCTAATTAAAACTGGAAAAAAGTTAGAATTGTGCTTTAAAAACTTAGCACTTTGCTTTGACCAGTTTTGATGACTTGTGCTTCAACTGCCACTGGTCACATACCTCTTCTTGGACAGGTAGACCAATCTAGGCACAAGCATAACAGGCCGTGTGATAAACAGGGAGCTACATCAGCCAATACACTCCCTCCTTTACCTCCAACATGATTGTAAAAAGTAAAACATCTTAATTGTTAGGAAAAACAGATATTTTCTAGATCAGTGAAATAATATGCATTACTTTGTTTTGTTTTGCAAACCAGACAACGGAAAATTGGAGGCTTTGATCTTGAAAAATTGGGTATACAAAATGCTTCTGCACCTGGTGTTGGTTCCCAAGGACATCCTCATTTGCTGTGAATAGGACAGATTAATGACTAAATTAGGGAGCTGTATGTTCAGCTGTGGCTAAAGAAATTTAATCTCAATTGTCAGCGCTTCATCAAAACTAAAAAAGTAAATCACTTGTGAACAGCGTCCGCCACATGCATAGACTCCCCATGTAAAGATTTGTACAGAACCTTAAAATACAGTAAAATCTTATATTACAAAAGTATAACCTCATGCTGAAAAAAAAAAAATCATACCGTTACAGTGGGGAAAAAAGTTGAGTTTAAGAAATAATTGTTTTTACTAAATGCCACTGGGAGGAGAACCTCGGAAAGATAAAGATCTCTGGGGACTATACATCCCATTATTCATCCCTTGGTAGTTCCCATGAAACAGGTAAAGCAGAAGCATTTTCTTAATTTAGTCTTTTTTTTTTTTCTTAATTTAGTCTTAACCTTTTAAAGGGTAACTTACACACCAATCAACTTTTTCTGCCAATAAACTTTTAACATGGTTATCTTATAGTACTGTCTACATATCCTGGTCATTATTTAGACAAATTAGTCCATATGTGTTGAAATTCTGCTTTTGGGTCTAAAATCGTCAGTATGGCACCCTCCCAGGGTTAAACGGTGGTCTTGCAGTGAATTTCCATTGTTTTCAGTTGATGAGACGTAATTCTGATATAGTGACGTCGTTAGCGTTTTGCCACTGTGGGTTTTAAAAGCTGTTCTGTCTTAAAAAAACAAACAAACACAAAAACCACAGCTCCCTCCATCTTGTGCCTCCATAGCGAGCACTGTTGTATGTTTCAAATCCTCTAGCGACTGCTCTTCTTCAAAAAAGTGACTAGAGACAAATCTACTAACTTTCTATGTGTTATTGCCGAATTTACATGAAAGCAACCAATCGTTCTGCCGTTAGTGTCTTGAGCCGGGAAGGGGCTGGTGTGAGACTGTGGTGAAGTTAGTATTACGCTGGATATTGGATATTGGCACTCCATGGTATCAACAGCCAGCCAGCAGACAGAGAGCGGCAGATCAGCCTCTCTGTATCGGCTCAAACAGGAGGCAGATGGTGCTGAAGGCGCGTATCACTAATGTCCACTGTCCAACCTAGAACTAACCTCCACCTCAAAAGACAGAACGGTAACTAAACTACCAGCATAACTGTGCTCACTCTCCATGATTCAGTATGGCAAATCAGGCTAACAGCTGCTTTCCCCCCCATCCTGAGCACAGCCCACTCCCGTTCCCATGTATTGCCGCTCACGTTGGTGGAATTTTTCAAATTTGTCTGGGAGCGGAAATATGCTTTTACATAGAGTTACACTTTAAGTTCATCCAAGTCTGTAGAAATTTTTATTTGTCCTCCACAACTTCTGGAGTTATGCCACCTAATTTACACCGCCAGTTTTGTCCACATGAACTGCGTCTCAAGGAGGTGTGTTTTGTTGGCCAATTCAGTCGTTCACGTTCCGTTTTGCAAAAGTGTGCATGCGGCATAAAGAAACAGCAGCAAAACTGTTCGAAAGCAAACTAATTTTTACAAGCATAAGCTGGGTTAATTGTGAACACAGAGGAAATAATTGTTGCAAAATGCTATATGAGCTTTTAAGAACAGCTAAAAAGCAAAGTTTTAGACATTCTTGCTAGTTTCTTCTTCTGCTACCAGTTGTTGGGTACAGTCAGATTTAATCTGCAGTGACATCTGCTTTTTAAAATCGGAACTACAGTAAATGCCATGCACCTCAAATTAGGGGATAAAATTGAAGGCCCAATCTTCTATTCTGAATTCTCTCAAGATACCTGAACCAGGAGGGTATATCCATCGCAGAGTCAGTACTCAAAGTGGGGCAGGTGTGTGCCGATCTTTAGAAGACAGGGAATCACTACAAGAAAATAGCTACTCACCTAAACCTGCCGATGTGTACTATCAGAAAAAAAACATACGTTTTATCCAGATGGATCTGTGACAAAATAGGCTGGGCAAGGATGCAAGGCTATCTTGCTACCATGCATAGTGAGGAGAATGGTAAAAATAAAATCCAAAGCTGTTAGACACTTGCAGCAAAGGTTCACATCTTGGGTTCACCAAGTCTTCATAACAAGAATTTATTTTAAGGCTTTTGTCGACCTCTTTAAGAAAGATATTTATACCTGGGAAGAGCACAGTAAGGATATTAACAGAGGTGCTTCTGCCATTTATACTTACAGCAAAATAAAACATTGCTTAATCTATTTTTAATTGAATTCATTCCAGCCTCAATTTTCAGAAAGTTAGTCTCAAGAGATTTACTGCTTTAAAAGTTGACAGTTTTTTCCATCATGTTAGTCTGTGTATGCTAGGATCAGTTTGCTGGTCAGTTTGTATCCTCAGTTTGACGGTCACTGAGATATTGCCACAGCACAGATAATTGTAACCCCACAGAGAATTTAATTAGAAATAGAGTTAAGGGAGAAGTGATGATCAGAATGTCAGCTTGGTTGTTATGCTGTTCTCGTCGCAAGTTGGTTTGAAGTATTAAATAATAGCAATGGCTATAATATATTGTATTTCAAGCTTAGCTTGATCAGCAGCATCTCCCAGTAATAGTGGAAAAGATTTAAAATGACTGAACAGCAGCCCTGATCAGTTTGATTTTGTTTTTGTTTTTTTCAGCCCGCTGCTGCCATTTGCCTGTCCTCTTTGTCAAATGTACACACAAGGATCAAAAGCTTGCATCTGGCTTCTGTCTTTCTCATATCTATGCTTAAAATACATCATGAACAACTGATAAAATGCCTCCTGAACAAGTAGACCAGAGACACTAAGAACTAGAACCTGCTTTCCAACCACAAGCTAGAACTGGCAAAATGCTGAAGTACAAACTAACATACCAACAT